>NC_048299.1:152769877-152838240 GCF_013100865.1 Trachemys scripta elegans
CGGCCAGAGTGCCGGGGGGAGGGCGGCGAGCCCTGCCGGGGCTCCGCTCTCCCCGGCGGCGAGCCCGCTGCAGCTCCGCTCTCCCCGGCAGCGAGCCGGCCAGGGCTCCGCGCTCCCCAGCAGCCAGAGCGCCGGGGGCAGGGCAGCGAGCCCTGCTGGGGCTCCACTCTCCCTGGAGGCCAGAGCGCCGGGGGGAGGGCGGCGAGCCCACCGCGGCTCCGATCTCCCCGGCGGCGAGCTGGCTGGGGCTCCGCGCTCCCCGGCGACGAGCCTGCCGCGGCTCTGCTCTCCCCGGCGGCGAGCCCGCTGCAGCTCTGCTCTCCCCGGCAGCTGGAGTCGGAACACCGAGGTGCCCCCCTCCAGGTGCCGCCCCAAGCACAAGCTTGGTGGGCTGGTGCCTGGAGCCAGCCCTGATGGCTTTTAGAAAGGTCAAGAAAGATGTTCAGTAGGGGCAGGTTGGTTGGTACTGGGGGACTCACAATGGGGCTACAACCAGCTTTTCATGTCTCAATCCAGCCCAGTTTGGTAATGACTGAGAGCTGATTCTCATCTGGAGTGAAACTCACCCCTCAGCAGAGAAGCTAGCACCAGAGCTAAGTCCCATTTAAATCTTATCTGGAGAGTTTAAGTGGTCATAGGCCTTGGGCCAGATCCTTAGCTAGCATAAATTAGCTTAACTCCATTGACTTCCAGTTGACGATCTAGCCCACCCTGGTGGCCCTCTGCACTAGAAGGAATTGTACCCCTCACGCCTAGTTAGTAGTCTTTGCTGGTAGGTCTCAGTCCAGTTCCTACTAGACAGAAGTCCATATCTCAGAAATGCTGATTGCTTCCTTCAGGATAGAAGTAATGGACAGAGTTCCCACTCTAATCCTACAACACAATTCATAAGAACAGCAATACTGGTCAGACCAATGGTCCATTAGCCCAGTATCCTGTCTTCCGACTGTGGCCAGTGCCAGAAGCTTCAGAGGGAATGAATAAAACAGGGCAATTATCAAGTGGTCCATCCCCCTGTCATCCACTCCCAGCTTCTGCCTGTCAGAGGCTAGGGACACCCAGAGCATGGGGTTGCGTCCCTGACCATCTTGGCTAATAGCGATTGATGGACCTATCCTCCAGGAATGTATCTAATTATTTTAACCCCATTACAATATCCTTAACAACATCCCCTGGCAATGAGTTCCACAGGTAGACTGTACCTTGTGTGAAGAAGCACTTCCTTTTGTTTGTTTCAAAATTCAGATCCCAGAGAAGTCCATGGGAATGTTTCCATTGGCTCCAATTTGGATCAGGCACCTGCCAGGGTCAGGGTGGAGGGACTTGTAGGCAAAGGCGGGGCTGTTCTGGTAAGAGGATATCAGCCATCTGTCTCCAGCACTTTCTTTTAGCCTGGTCTCTTTCAACAGCACAAAAGCCAGTGAAAAAATAATTTGATAGAGACGTCACTGATGTTCTGAATTAAAGTTTTCCAAACATGCATTTAATTTGGAATTAATGGGACAATTTTTCCTATGTTAATTGAAAGAAAAAAATGATTATTAAACACAGATTCACTGGGCTCTGACAACTAGGTAGTAAATATCCATCTAGCACATGGCTGCTAATTTCCCAATAAATATGTTTCTTTCAATAACCAGCTGGTTTTAATTTAACAAACAAATAGCTGTCTGGTGAAATCTGAATTAACTGGGTGTTTGGAAACCTTAATGGAACATAGCAGCCTCACTCCAGCCCCCACACCCACACCCCCTCCCGACAGCCTGAGGATCCTTCCGATGCAGCATGGGGATGGGAAAGGCCAATGTGGCTCTACAATCTTCCCTTCTGGCCAATATATAAGCAGAGCTGAATGGCTCTGCAGGACCCATTCCAAGCCAAAAAAAACCCTCACACCCCTTAATTACTTAGTACTGTGGTCTGCACAGCGCTTGCTGGGGGTGTGCAGAAAGCTGGCTGGCCACATAGTGTTGGTCCCCCCTCCTTTCCAGTGGTTAAATTACATTAAAGGAAGCTAATACATCCCTAATATGATTTTTGCACATGCAATTGCAGTAGTTGTCACAGAGACATTATTTGGTTGCTCTGGGCAAAGGAATGGGGCAGAGCAATGGTGAATGGGAGGGGCCAGGTGATGGGTGAATGTCTCCTGGATGCCTTCCCAGTGTATCAAGATGCGATGCCCAGTATGAAAAGTCTGACCAATGTTAAGCATCACTCCCCTGGCCATGGAAGCGCAGAGCAGGAAGCACTGCTGCTGGGGATGCAAACTGTGCTTTACTCCTTAGTCTTTGTTTTCCAATAATAATCCTAAGGATTGTTACACTTTTCCCTTCTCTAACCCCTCCCTTTTCCCCTTCTCTAACCCCTCTCAAAGTGCTTTACAAACAATTAATTCCACCTCACAGCCATCCCTTTCCCCCTATAAAGTCAGTCATTATAATTATCCTCCTTATACAAATGGGGGAAACCGAGGCATAATAAAGGGGCCATGCCTGTGGCTGATCTAGGGATTAAACTGAAGATTCTTGACTCCCTGGACCCTTCCTTCCCTCTCCTTTTGTTTTTGGGGAGAAGAAAAAAAACAGACTAGTCCCTTTCACGGAAGCAGCAGTAACTCCATAGACTGCCTTGGCTCTGTAGTCCCATTGTTTGCGGCTGTTCATTTATTTTTCTTTTCATTTAGCTCTCGTCTTTGCAGCACAGGCCTTATCACAGCGCGAGAGGCCCAAGAAATTTACTTCCAGTCATGAGGAGAGTGCAGCAATAAAGGCAATAAAGTGTCTCCATCAGCTGAACAGCTCTCTGCAGGGAAGGGGGAAAGTGGTCCAAATTATGCCTGATAGGAAACTTAGCACTCCACAGTCTCTATCTAGAGTGCAATCACACTGCTACTGAATCAAGGCCTTTGTTTCCCATTAATGACCCTGTTGCATACAGTAGGTATTCTTGGCTGGTGCCGTTATGCCTCCAGGTTATTGTTTTAAATTTGAGTCATTACAACAAATTACTGTACTTAGCGCCTTTCACGACATTCTATGGACGTGTGTTGTCACTCAGGCGTCTCCATTAGAGTTTATATTTGGAGCTGGTGAAAAAACACAAGCTACACCCCCGTACACATGTACACTCCACCGCACAGACGCATGCAATGCAGTCATGGTACGTTCGTCATGGTTTGCAAGAGTATCCTGGGGACATGATATTCCGCCCACCCAAAACACAACCAAACGACAGCTCCTTCTCTTGTGCCGTGTCTGTCTGACCTCATTTGTCAGGTTGTGGCAAATGCCGGAGCCAGCAGAAAAGGATGGATAAGTCGGTAGTAATTTGCATTTTATTCAAGGATCTCAAAGCACTTTCCAAATTATATTTTATCCCATCTTACGATCTTCCTGCCCACTTCTGTAACAGGAATATCAGGCTTTCATATTACACTTTTCATCCTTGTTATTTGTACGGCAGCAGCACGTAGGAGCCGCAAGAACCTATTATGCTAGGTGCTGTACAAACACAGAACATTAGATTCTCAAAGTCTCCACAAAGGAAGTCAGTATCCTTATCCCCATTTAACAGATGGGGACACTGAGGCACAGCAACTTGCCAGACCTGCCACAGCAAGGTCAGGAATAAAAACTAGGTCTCCTGAGTCTCAGGGCAGTGCTCTATCCATGAGGCAGTGCTGCCTGGGAGATAATGGGGTGTCTGAGCATTAAAACATTAAACATTAAAAGCATTAAAACATTAAAAGACTTCACAGCACCCCCTTGCCAAAGAGCAGTGTTAATCCCTGTTTTAGAGAGGGGAATTTAGGCACAGAGAGATTAAATGACTTACCCAAGATCACAGGGGGAGTCAGTGGCAGAGCTTGGAAGAGAGCCCAGGCATCTTGACTCCCTGTCCCATACTGAGTCTTCTAGACCAAAATTGCCAAAGCCAATTTCCATGTCTAATTCTCTAGTTGATGGCTCTACTTGATTCTTTGAAGCTTAAGCAATATAAACATGAATAAGGTTAGACCTGGAAGATACAGTTGCTGTCAAACTGGACACAGCCAGGCTTCTGTAGCCTTCACCCTCTCTCTCTGCCTCCCCAGTCCACTTCTGCTCAGAGAATGTCAGCAGATTAAATGAATACACAAGACCTTGCCAAACATCATGCAAACCTGTTTAATCAGAAAATTGCCTCTTGACCAGTCTGGGCCTTTCCAGCTGTCAGGAGGATCCCTGCCTTTGTGAAAGGGTCACAGCAGCGCATTGTTAAATATTTCTTTACTAAATCCGAGTGTCACAGATACAGTCTCAGCCTGTTTGCTTGCTGCAGAGAACAAGCCGTGACCTGAAAGGTCCTGGAGCTGTGACACATAAGTGAGAATGAATTGCAGGCACTGCAAACAGAAGTGATGGTCAGATGCAAGGTTACACATCCTCCCGCAGACCCTCCTCCCCCAGCTGGCGTAAACTCTCCACGCTTTCCTGGCTCTCGCTAGACTCCTGCTGCTCTGTGGGCAGGATTCCCTTGCATGCAAATGAACCAAGTCAAAGTCAAGCAACCTCACCACTGCTAAGCTGCCCAAATAACAGCACAGTCAAGTGCATTTAGTAACAATTGTGAATATTGTGTTGTATATCCCCATTAATGAAAATATATACATTAGCTAATAAGAGTAATGGGAGCTGCCCCGTTGAGAACAGGGTGAGAGCCCAGTGCATGAGTTACTACCGGGGCTACAGCTTACTGAGTAAGTTCTGCTGGCCTCTAGCTAGGCACTGAGGAGATCTCTGCCTGCGAGAAGCTCCTAAAGCAGAGGGTTAGACTTTCCAGAATAAACAATGTTCTCTTTGGAAAATAAAGTCTTGTAATTAAGGATGTAACACTAGCAACTAGAAACTGCACCAGGGCAGGATGGCAGAACGGCCCAACTGGGGCCTTTACAGCTCTAGATTCTAACAGCCTCAGTGGGACCTGAGCTTCGGCTGGTTTGTTCCTGGACACACACAACACCCTCCTCATTGGTGGAAGACCAAGTCCCCCCCTTCTCCTGGCTCTACAGGAGGCCAGAGGTTCCCTTCCTGCCCCTCCACTAGGTAGAATCTGCCTAACACACTCTGCCAGCTCTAGGCAACCTTGCTGGGCAGGCTGGGGAACAAGGAGAGCAACCTACATAATGCTGAGAGCTTGAGACTTCCAGAGTGATAGTGGGCGACACGGGCAGCGGCAGGAGGCTGTTTGGTGTGGATAACGTGCCTGGGGATGCCGTGTGAACTGAGGGCACAGGGTGGCTGGATCTTGAGCAGAAGCTCAGAGCAGAGGGTCAGTTTGTAATATCTACAGTAAGATTAATGGAAACACGATGTGAAGTGTGAGAGATCCTTCAAACAGATAAGAGCCCTGGCAAACAGAGCATGTAGCAGCCCACCCTTAGAGTGAGCCTAATATGTTGTGCACACAGAGAAGCCCTCATTATCATCATCATCTCTGGGTACATGTGACTCAGGCTTGGTTTCTGTGTGTAACCCATACTAATACAATGTAGTGCTTTGCCCCCCTCCAGCCTACTTATAGAGATAGACAGGTCTGCTGCTGCCTGGGAGAGAGGCTTTTCAGATGGTGGAAGCTTCTGCTTTCAGACCCAGAGATCCCAGGTTCAATCCCATCCAACTACCCCCGCCCTTCCCCCCCGGGCCTTGTCACCCAAGGGGCATTGCTAGATGTGGGCAGCAGGATGCCTTTAGAACCCCTGAAGGGGTGTTACACCTTACTGTTCATATTTGCTTACAGCAGCTTAGTCTAGCATCTAGCACATGGCACTCTGGACTCTTGGGTTCTTCTCTTGCTAGCTGTGGCACCAATTCAGTGCGTGACTCCACCCCCGTGACTGGCCCCTCTGTGCACTTCATTTTACTCCTCTGAAAAAAACATGTAGAGTAAAACCTCCTTTACATCTCCTCAGACATTGAAGGAGACACATTATTGGCCAGATCCTCAGCTGGCGCAAATAAGAGTTGCTCCAATGCCTGGCCCTACATAAGTGCAAACCAACATATACATCCCAGTGGTATGTGCACACCGACACCCTATGCAAAACACACCATTGGAAATGTTCCCAATTGACAGATTGTGCTGCCTGGCCACAATAATTCATGTATCTACAGCATAGCAAATTTTCAAAACCTGGTATCTGGTGGAGGGCCCCAGACTTTAATTATATCTTATTTCACAGCTGCAGTCAATTCCTGCTACAGCTTAATAACCAGGTTGCATGAGCCGTGAACATTTTTTTGTTAATTTTCCTCAGGAAAATTGAGTTACTACCACCATTTTGGCAGAAATGCTTATCATAACAATTATGACAAAGTGGTGAGAAATTGAAAACATCTGCAACAACAAACTTTGGGACAGAGTGATCGTCAGTCAGTCTAGGAGAGGCTTGAAATGTGCTTTTCAGGGCAGGTAGGTGCCTGTGGATTTTCTTTTCTCATTGAACAATGGAAAATGTATTTCAGATGAAACATCATTTGAGATGAGTTTGACCTGCAGATAAATGAGGGCATTCTCTCCTCGATGCTTTTGCATAAATCTGACTTATGTTTATTGAAAGTCATGCAACATTGTGTGATAGTTTAGGACAGAAAGCGAAGCCAACCATAGGCAGGGAAGGTGGATTTGTGGGTAAGGCATTTGACTGAGACTCAGGAGATTTGAATTCAGTTCCTGACTCACTTCAGGCAAAAATTTTCCAAAAGGGCTCAAATGATATAGGGCTCTAAGATACATTTTTTTCCAAAGTGACTTAGACAAAGTGTGAGGGAACAGAAGCACAGAGGGTAAAACTTTCAAAAGTGCCTAATTGATTTAGCGGCTTAAGTCCCATTCATTTCCAATGAGATTTTGGCTCCTAAGTTTCTGTCATGTCTATTTAGATTGCAAAGTCTTTGTGGACGGGGGCTCTCTTTTATTATAGGTATATCCAGCATGGTACAATGAGGTGCCAATTTTGGTTGGGGCTTCTAGGCCCCTTATTTATAGCAATACAGCATGGCCGCATTGGAACACAGTAATGGCTTCCTTGTAAAACAATAAATAAATAAGAAGCCATTTGAGCCATGCTAGAGCATTGATTCTGCACTAAGTCAGAGGCAGAGTCCTACTGAATCCGACATTTTTTTCAACTTCTTTCATCAAAACTCTGATGGGCCAAAAATTTCAACCAACTCTATTGGGCTGGAAAAAAAAATGGGTAGGAAAAGTAAAATTCACAGAAATGTTGTCAATATAAAAATATTTTCTGTTTTCTTTTCATCTAAATTTGGAGCTTCGATGAATATTTGTAAAAAATTGAAGAGTTTTCACCACCTCTAGATCCAACTGCCTGTTGAGGCTAGTCATTAACCCTAAAGTTAAAGTCTTGGGGGTGGAACTGGCTTTTATTGTTGTTGCTTCCTGTGTGTTTGCACAGTTCCTAGCATAATCAGGTTTTGATCCCTGTCTGGGCACTACTTTAAGACATTCTTCAGAATATTTGGCAATGGCATATCACATTTCCAAAGGCTAGCTTAAAACATCTGTTCCACAAGCACAAGTTGACTGGCTACAGTTTGGTAAGGAAGATAATGAGGTATCATTGATGTATTATTTCTACTACTACTTTCAGTATAAATTTCTCATTTAGATACTTATTTAATGACTTCAGCACTCCAGTGCTCCCTTTCAGCTTTCTGAGCCAGACCCAGAAGGACTAACTTGCAGGAAAATCTTAAATCAAAATAACTGCATCCTCACAAGCTGCACATATATAAACCTGTCTGGGCCTCTTGTCACTGCTGGTCTCTCATGGCGAGTCGGAGTGCTGTGAGGTGCAGGGCTGAACCGCGCCTTTGTACCACCATCTGAGTTCTGCAAGGTGCCAACGGTTGCAAAACTCATTAATAGATTGTTATTTTAATGAATTCACTGCAAATGGAATTCAAATGAACTTAAACAGCAAAGGCTCCGAGTGATCAAAACAAATCACCCAAGACAAAAAAGAAAACAGGATGAGGCAGAGGTGTGGTAGTGAAGGAGCGATTTTCATAATTTATTTCCCCCTCTCTCCTTGTGAGATGATTCAGTGAAAAGTTACATTTTGATTTTGTTGGTTAAGAGACCTGAGGTGTTTAACCACTATGAGATGTTCTGCATCTAGCATCCTTAATAAGTTGCAGGCACCATGACATGAAGCCGCTTCACACACACAGCTACTAAATGCTTGTCAAACAAAAGAGGAGTGTGCTTTTGTCGGTTTCAAGATCTGATATGAGAAAGACAAGGAGGGGGAAGTGATACTTTTTATTGGACCAACTTCTGTTGGTGAGAGACAACCTGTCGAGCTAAAACACAGTTCGTCTTCAGATCAGCTGTGAGGCAGCCCACTCGGTAGAGATGGAGGGCTGAGAGTAAGACCTTGTCTGCTTGGGAAAGTGAATTTAAACCCATATACTTATACCAGTATAACCACCCCCACCCCTTGTAGATGTTCTTGTTCTGGTTTAAGTGTACACCCCTCCCCAGGCAGGCATGCTCAGTCCAAGCACACACACATCCATCCCTGGGATATACTGCTATATCTACACCTGTATAACCAGATCAGTATAGCTACTGTGGTAGAACAGGTAAAATCTTCCCATGTAGAAAAGGCCTAAGATTGCCTACTCTTCAGGACAGGGACTGTCTCATATTCTATGTAAATAGGTCCCAGATCTCAGGATCCTTAGGCATTACCATAATACAAATAGAAATGAATCGATAAATACATAGACTCCAGGTGTCCTGACTCACCTATTCTCACCTCTGTCACTGGCTCACTATGTAACCTTGGAGAAGTCACTGTACCTTTCTCCACTCCACTTGAACTTCTCCACTTGTAAAATGGAGTTAACAAGGATTTGGTTATTATGCTTGGTCAATGGATGCTTTGAGATCCTTGGGTAAAAGATAACAGGTATATTCAGAGCATTTTTAAAAAACTATGTCAAGAAATTTTCAGCAACTAGCTTCCCACTCCCCACCACCAAACTCTCATGAAAAATGCTTATTTTGTTTGATTTTTTTCTATTAATTGTGTTAGCTTTCCTTTTGCATGAAAACTGGAAGTTGTCTGGGAAAAGAATCTTTTAAAAAAAATAATAAAAAATACTATTTCCTGACTGCCTCTAATAACTAACACTCCCTTCCTTGTGGGGAAGGGAGGTTTACTTCCTACTGAAGCCCCTACATGTATCTCGCCGTTGATGCAGCGTGTTTAGTGGGGGTGGGGGTTAAACCCTTATTAAATTGGGACATCTGGTCATTGGGCCTGTGCTTTAGTTACACAGGGCCCCACCTTGTGGTCTTTGTACATGTGAATTTCCATGGATCTCAGAGGGGATAGATCTATTTCCCATATAGAGACAGAGGCTCAGCTGAGCCTCTAGCACCATTGCTCAGACCTATGGATCTTCTATGAACATAAAGGATCAAATTCTGACCTCTGCTCACACCAGCAGTGGATCCAGCCCTCTGTGGGTATCCTTGGATGGTGTGGTGCTACCATAGAGGCTACTATGCTACCCCATTGGTGCTAACAATTTAGGAACATGTTGGGAGAACAAGTGTGGAAGGCAGGATGTCCCATCACCTACGTTTTCACCCTACCAGTGGAACTCTTGGGGCTGTCAGAAGCTGGTGCAAAGTTGAGCATCCCAGAGGCTAGTCTACTTTATGCCAGGGCCCAGCCCCAGAATCAAGGGGGCATAATGCCACCTCCCCCACCCCATTCCCAAGCTATGCCAAGCGCAGTCAGACAGAGCCCAATATTGAGATCGGGAAGAGGAGTGACAGTGCAAGGGGACACACATTTCCTCTTCATTCTGCCTAACATCTGCCCAGCCTCACCAAATCTCCCTTCTCCCCATGCAAGAGGACCCGGTGGTCTTTGAGTAAGGACCTGGGGACTCGGTGTATCATAACTAAGTAAACTGGTGGGTGTGACCAATTCATGGGCTCTCTATTATAATGTTTTAAAGTGGCCTCTGAGGAAAAATTCAAAACCAGACTTCTTGGGCAGAAAGGCAGAAATGAAGAAAAGCAAAACTGAAGAAGAGAGATTCTCTCTACGCTTCGCACCCAGCGCCCTAACATAAGAGCTAGTCAAGGATGGGGACTCTCCAGGGTGCTGAAACACAGCAAACGATGCTATAGTCTGAAGTATTATTAGTCTCGGAAAAGAGCAGTTCTGTAACTTGGCCCAGGATCAGTGAAGCTAGTGATCACAGAGGGATTTCAAAGGGACTCACTGAGAACAGAAGGGCCTGTGTCCCCTCTGCTCCACTGACATTCGTATTAAAACTCAGTGCCTAAAGTAATCAGCATTTCATTATTGTGGGGCTTTATTTTGACAAGTGCTGAACACACTCTGATTTCCTGCTGTGATCAGTGCTCACAGGCTCCTGGCATTAGTTCATAATTATTTATTCATTTTATTATTACCTTAAATGTAAACAAAGCCTTTATCATCCCAAGATCCCTTATGAACCAGGGGCCTGATCCAAAGCCCATTAAAGTTAATGGGAGTCTTTCCACTCATTCCAGTGGGGTGTGGATCAAGTGACCCTCAGCTGGTGTAAATTGACATCGTTCCATTGAAGTCAATAGTGATATGGCAATTTACACCCATTGATGATCTGGCCCCATATGCATATAAGAATCATTTTGCCCCTGCTATGGAAGACCATTGCACAGCACCTAGTACTACAATGTAGGAGTTGCAGGAGGGGATATTTTGTCCCAGCCCCTACCCTTTCAAAAAATTCCATCAGGCCTATTCTATGAAGATTGCTGTACTGAACCATCATCGTATGAGATGACTTGCATTCACAATGCCTGGCCTAGGAGAGCAATGCCTGAGCCATCCACCCACCACCCGCTTTTCTATTCATAGCAGACAGGCCTAACATGAAAGACCAACTTGGAACTTCATAAACCAGCCTCTAACTAATAGGGGGCAAGCAAGAATTTTTCCTTGCAGACAGATTATTTCAGAATTGCCTTTGGCAGATTTTCCTATACCTTTTTTTCTGGAGTGGCTGGTACTGGCCAATGTCAGACAGGATACTGCATTACCGGTAGATGGATCTCTGCTCCAATCTAATGTGGCAATTCCTATTTAGCGACCTTGGGGGAAATGGAGGCAGAACTGACCTTGCTTGGATTTGAATTCATGAGTGCAAAGAAGTCTAAGTATTTCATAACTTTTGCTTTGGACTCTCAAGCCATATTCTCCAGCATCATATCGTTTCCAGACAGCCTTGAGGAAGAGGATAAAATTCACAAATCACATCCAGAACAACTACACAATGCAAGGGAGCCCTAACAAAAATAGCCGACAAAGGCACAGCTAGGATGGAAGGTGATTGACTTAGGGCAGGTCTTCACTACAAGGGGGAGTCGATTTAAGATACGCAAATTCAGCTACGCGAATAGCGTAGCTGAATTCGACCTATCGGAGCAGACTTACCCCGCTGAGAGGACGGCGGCAAAATCGACCTCCGTGGCTCCCCGTTGATGGTGCTTACTCCCACCTCCGCTGGTGGAGTAAGAGCATCGATTCGGGGATCGATTGTCACATCCCGACGAGACGCGATAATTCAATCCCCGAGAGATCGATTTCTACCCGCCGATTCAGGCAGGTAGTGTAGACCTAGCCTAAGTCACCTGTTTTTATCGTACTTCCAGTCTGAGACCTAGGCATAGATTTTTTGAATGTATTTAGCTGTCTAATTTTCATTTACTTCAGGAGGAGTTAAGCACCTAAATACTTTAAAAATCTGGGCCCTAGTCTCCACTAGAAAAGAATTGGCTGGTATAACTATACTAATAGAGCTGTACTGTCAAATGCTCCTAGTGTAGATGCAGCTTTATACTACAAAGTGCTCTTGTCATTATAGCTTATACCACCTCCAGGAATGAAAGAAGGAGCAAGAGCATTTTTTTTTTTGCTGGTATAACTGTGACTACCCTAGGACATTTGCCTGTATAAAAATATCATTAGAAAAATAATCACACGCCTGACAAACATTGTTATACCAGCAAAAGTTTTAAATATAAAACTGGCTGGATGTTCCTTAGGTCTTCTAGGAACCTGAGCAGAAGACACTGATATATCTTCTCCTCATAGTTCAGAGGCTAAAAGGATCCCACTCAGCGGGTGCTAGCATCTAGCAGCAGCAAGGACGAACTTTATAGCCCCATCATCTTCAAATGTAATTCAGTTTATTGCCACAATTGTCTCCACTGCTTTGTTCAAACTAATATTTTGCTACTTAACACGGCAGGAGTCAAATGAGTGTTTGAAATCTATGTCAGATCCAAGCTACTGCCTTGAAGTAGGCAGGAGAGCCATTGAAACTACCTACCTAGCACCTGTAATTTAACATAATTGGCCAATGGACTTCATTGTTCCACAACGCAAATGAAAGATCATTAATGTGGCAGTAAAAGAAAGGAGAGGAAGGGGAAAAAAAGACTTAGTAGAAGATGGCTTAATGCTTTCAGGGGAGATTGGCATTTCAGCTTGTGCTCCAACATGCACTTGGCTAATTTCACTGAGATATTGAGAGAATGAAGGATGGTAGTAGTTATGAGCACCATGACAGCAATAATGAAGATTATACTTGCCAGTGTAAGACCTGTTTTCCTGCCTCCCATTCAGAGAACTCTCCTTGCCTGCCTTGTTCTTCTAATGACACTTCTCATGTTAACACAGGAGCCAGCACCAATGCAGAATCATGATGCCCTTCTGTTCCATCCCTATGAGAACCGGTTTTGTTGCACATGTTGGCAGTAGTCTTTGGTTTGGGAAGTGCAGGGCTAGGAAATCAATATTTAAGGCCTTGTTCCTATGCCTTTTGAAACATCTCAAAGCTATTAACCTGCCAGAAGGCAACAGTGTTTCAGAACTTCATCACATCTGGCTGGACAGCTGTTTGTGTTATTTAACTGATTGTCACCATTAGAGCACGTCCATGCTGGAAGTCAGCCAGCACTGATGCTCATCTTGCCAGGATGTTGAACTCTAAAGCTTGGGACAAATGGTGAGGTGAGTGGTGCCGTGCTAGGGGGCTATCATGGAAAGGAACTAGAGTTATCAGAGAGACAAGCGGCAGCCTGCATGGGGCTTAAGTTGTAAGGGGGAAGACTTGTAAAAACTGAGGCTAGCATCATGTGGTTATGCTGGAATAGCAGAGGTACTGCAGGACAGGCTGGAATAGCAGGAGATGCTGTATTTGAGGGCATTAGCAGAGCAGTGTAAGGGCCCAGAAGTGAAATGAGAGAGGATGTGTAAAAGTTCACATTTGAGAAGCATCAGCAGATCACTGCATGTAGTGCCAGGGCAGCCTAGGGAACCTAGAACCGGAGCAGCTGGGGAAGGTTCTGTTCAGGACAGTGGGGCCCAGGGATAGGTATGGAGGAGCAGATGACAGGAGCATGTCGAGGTGCCATTTAGGACTGGGGGGCATTGGCAGAGCAGTGAGAGGAAGAGAACGCTGTAATAGCAGGGAAAGGTGCCTTTGTGAATTGAAAGGTATTGGCAGAATAGCATAGGGGAAGTTTGCTCGATGCCTGCCTTCCTTACACCTGACTCTTTAGCAGTTCAGTACATCTTTCAAACGTGATTCAGGCTGTCCCTGATCAGGAATAAAAAACCTGAATGTCAAGTCACTCTAGACAAAAAACAACAACGTGTCTCAACCTTGCTACCTTGGCTCTGGTTCACTTTCTGTGCCTTTTGAAGAAGACTCAATGACTCCATCTTTCAGTCCAATCTGGCATTAAAAATAAACTGTTATTCTGCTACAGGTTTCTCAGGTACAAAAGCAGTGAGGAAGTGCTTTGTAATTTATTTGAAAGAAAAGTTATTTTATTTTTAATCCTCTAAGCAACATGTTTTTCCCTCTGCATCGTGCCAATATCTGTGGGATTTTATTTAATTAAAAAAAATAATGCACAGAACAGAACATTGCCATAGAACAAAGTATAGGATTTGTTTTTCTCCCAGTGAACAAAGTAAGCTGACAGACATTCTTCAAAATACCAGATATTTTTTCCTCATTCCCTCTTTGACGCTTTACTTAAAAAAGGGTTGTGAAGGTGCCATTAAAAAAACCTGAGACCCTGCATATGTCTTTGCATGCCTCTGATGCCTCAGCCAACCTGAGCTCTGTTTGGAGATTAACCCTTCAAACACTGGCATTTTTCAGGCCAATTTAGCAATTCATGTTGGGGAGTACTCAGCCTTAGCAGAAGTGTTGGCAGAAACCACAGTATTGGGATTCAAAGGGGAGGGGGGGAAATATGGAGGAGCATTGTATCCAAGCCAGTGTAGATGCATTGACATCAATAGAGCTATGCCAATTGTCCAAAGCCTTTGCACCTTAAAATCTCAAAACAGAGTTTAAGTGGGATTAAGGGCCTATTTTTAGGGTGCATTATCCTTCCACTAGCCCTCTGAACAGGGGAGAATTTCACCCTTAGACTGACAGTATCTTGAGTTAGAAATAGGGTTAGATATTTAGCTAGTCATTCTTATCTGCAGGTGGAACTGAACACCAACTTTTGGGTCAACATGCCTGAAGTTTCCCCTCGAGGAAAGTACACTGGCCATATCCTAGATGTGGGGATACCATTCAATATAGTGCAAGAGAACAGTCCCTGAGGAGTCTGTGGCTGGTTTTGTTCAACATCTTTATTAATGATCTGGATGATGGGAGGAATTGCACCCTCAGCAAGTTTGTGGGGAGAACTAAGTTGGGGGGAGAGGTAGATATGCTGGAGGATAGGGATAGGGTCCAGGGTGACCTAGACAAAATAAAGGATTGGGCCAAAAGAAATCTGAAGAGGTTCAACCAGGACAACTGCAGAGTCCTGCACTTAGGATGGAAGAATCCCATGCACTGCCACAGGCCGGGGACCAACTGGCTAAGCAGCAGTTCTGCAGAAAAGGACCTGGGGATTACACTGGATGAGAAGCTGGATATGAGTCAGCAGTGCGCCCTTGTTGCCAAGAAGGCTAACAGCATATTGAACTGCATTAGTAGGAGCATTGCCAGCAGATCGAGGGAAGTGATTTATTCCCCTCTATTCAGCAATGGTGATGCCACATCTGGAGTATTGCATCCAGTTTTGGGGCCCCCACTACAGAAAGGATGTGGACAAATTGGAGAGAGTCCAGCAGAGGGCAACGAAAATCATTAGGGGCTGGGGCACATGACTTACGAGGAGAGGCTGAGGGAACTGGGATTGTTTAGTCTGCAGAAGAGAAGAATGAGGGGGGATTTGATAGCAGCCTTCAACTTCCTGAAGGGGGGGTCCAAAGAGGATGGATCTAGGTTGTTCCTCAGTGGTGAAAGATGACAGAACAAGGAGCAATGGTCTCAAGTTGCAGTGGGAGAGGCTTAGGTTGGATATTAGGAAAAACTATTTCACTAGGAGGGTGGTGAAGCACTAGAATGGGTTACCTAGGGAGGTGGTAGAATCTCCATCCTTAGAGGTTTTTAAGGCCCGGCTTGACAAAGCCCTGGCTAGGATGATTTAGTTGGTGTTGGTCCTGCTTTGAGCAGGGGGTTGGACTAGATGACCTCCTGAGGTCTCTTCCAACCCTAATCTTCTAAGATTCCATGTCCACAGTGTGTGATTTCCATGTGATTGGAAAGGTAGCTCAGGCAACCTTCATTAAACATTTCTGAGTGATATTTAATATTATGACAATATGCACATTTCAGACACTAACTGGTTGCTGAAAGTAAAGACTGCAAGCATCACATCGATTCAGAAATATTATATCCCAGAAGCACAGAGAGGTCCTAGCTGAGACTGTCTCTGTACAGAACCTAGTACACAGAGAAAAGGATTCCTATGAAGAGCTTACAATCTTAGTGGATAATGCAGAGACACAGGAAGGGGGAAGTGATTTGCCCAACATTACCTGGCAGGATCAGAAATAGAAACCAGGAGCCACGTTTTCAGCTAAAGTAAATTGTTATAGCTCTGTTGACTTCCCATTTTTGAGCAAACAGGATTAGTCCTTCTCCATCTAACGTACTTATATGGCCCTCATTACTAGAATATCTGAGCATCTCACAAGACCCCTGCAAGGTAGGGTAATGCTGTTATCTCCATTTTACAGCTGGGGAACTGAAGCACTGAGAGTCTAAGCAGCTTCCCCCAGCCCACAGAGGAAGCCTGTGGAAAAGCAGGACTTGAGCCAAGGTCTCCCAAAGCTTAGACTAGCACTCTAACCATTGGATCATCTTTCCTCTCTCAATCATGCCTGACTTGCTTGTGAGTGCTAGGCCATGCATAGAAACCCTCTCATTTACCCAACAGTACATTTCCTATTCTCCTCATTTATTCAGTCCACAGATACTTTACCCTTCCCTTTGCTGGGGAAGGCACAGGTCCTGGGAATGTGAGGCATTTCAGGGTTCTACTTCTGGCTCTAAAATGACTGGGGTGACCCTGAGAAAACCCCCTCCTTTTACATACTAGGAAAATTCTGTTCTCATGTATGCTGCTGCAAATGCAAGCTCCATCAGCCTGACTGGACTGACTCCAGGTTTATGCTGTTATAAAGGAGAGGAAAATGTGGCCCCCTTCCTCAGTTTCACCACTCGGTAAAGCGTGACATGTATTGTTCTGAAACACTGAAAGTAATTGTGTGACTACAGGATGTTAATATTAGTGTAGTTACCATAAAGGGAACAGTGATTAGATGCTATTTGTGCCAGAGAATTACTGTGTGCAGAAATGATGTGGTTACCATAATGAAGGGGAGGAGGGGACATTATCAGCAATATATTTGTAGAGAAGGATGGTGAAGTGTTCTCCCAAACTACCTCTTGCTTTACCCTTATTTTTTATCCATTACAGTAGCACTTAGAGGTCCCAGTTGAGAACAGAGCTCCCTGGTGCTAGGTGCTGTCCATATATACACACAGTCTCTGCTAGAGAGAGCTTACTGCCTAAATAGACAAGGAAGAGGAAACCGGCAAGGAGAGGGGACGTGACTTGCCTGAAGTCACATGGAAGCTCAGCAGCAGAGCAGAGACTAGGACGCAGCTTTCCTGATTCTCTCTCGAACTAGTTCACGCTGCCTCCTGTGTGTGTCCCCCTGATGTATTTTCCCTCATCCTATATCTTTCCCCCCCCCCCAGATGTTTCAACACCATTCATTGCTAAATACACTCAGACAATTTACCTAGATCTGCAGCATGGACATGACTTCAATCCTTCCCACTCCACCCATTCCCAGGCATGGAAGTTTCACCAACTGCCCATCACCACCAAACAAACAAACAGGAACTCTGAGCCCAACTCCCCCCTGTATTTTATATTAGTTTATATCATTGACTGCAGTGGAGTTCCACTGGTATAATGGGATGGAACACATGGCCTCTGCTGCGGGCCTGAGACCTCCTGTGCTGGTTAGAACTTAGCATGCATTTGTATGGGTTACAGCATCAGAAAGCTTCAAAAAAGGCCTCTACAAACAGCAAGACTCTAATTAAGATACCTCCCAGCACACAGCTCATGAGAGCTTTTGGAAAAGGTTACTCCTCGCAGAAGAATCAACCCTGGTTGGAAAAGTAGTCTGCTCTGAGACCACAAAACCCTAACAGCTTGTTGAAATCACAGGCCATCCTGGATGAATTGGCTGGGGAGGGCTTGCCCATTAATAATGGATAGCAAAAGAAAATTAACCCAGCAGAGCCATCTCCTGTTAGCCAGATGCTTCAACCCATGGCCTGGGGAATGTATAGCAACGAGAGGGAGGAAACACAAACACAAATCACATCACAAGGGAGCAGCGTGCCATTACTTATCCAACCGGAGTGAACAAACACATTTGCATCCATGAATAGCTCCATGATCAATTACCGATAAGAATGAACTGCTCCATCCTTCTTGATCAACAAATGCACAGGGCTAATGTGGTGTATGGCATATTTCAGCTAACGAAGCCAAGTGAATATGAATCAGTCCACCAAGGGAAATAACAACACCTTCTCCCCTAAACCTAAACAGGAAAAGAAATAACCCTCCTCTCTGGTTAAAACTGATGATCTGTCAGATTTGAGAATGCTTGCTGGAGGTAAGGGGACATGGCAGCATCTTCTGGTACCTAATGGTAGCACGGAAACCACCTCTTTTTTTAATTATCTCCCGTGGGAAGGCAGGAGAAAACAGTGCTGTAGTAAACACTTAAAAACTACACACATTAATTTATGCCGGCTGCTGCCTTTGTATTTTGGAACAAGTTGGGCTCTTTTTTTCTAATTGCTTGATGAAATGTCCCCAATCAATCCTGTCAACACAAATAATGCCACTAAATAATGGATGCCCACCTGCCACCCGAATGAAAAGCCTGGCAATTAGTGCTTGCAAACAGATGCAAAAGTGCATGGGGGGGGGAGCAGCAAAGGACAGGGAATGCTCTCACCTCTCCACCCACTGCCGCCTCCTCCTCGGCTCTGGCTCCCGCACTGGTTTGTCAGGAGAAGACAGGCTTGGCAGGCAGTGAGAAGTTGGAGCACCCCGTGCCAGACAAAAGCTGGCTGGGTGTTTTCAACCCCCCGCTCTCTGTCCCCGTTTTAGGCTAAATATGGGACTGGGTTACCTGCCAACTGGATGTCCTGGGGATGCTTTCTCCCCCCCTTAGACATCAGAAAGAAGAACAGGCTTTCACTTTCTCTTGCCCATTGTGATGGCAGCCTCATGTGGGAGGGGCCATGTATGCTCAGATGCTAATAGGCATACCACAAATCACATCTACATGGTAATATATGGAAAACTGGCCTCATTTCAGTCCAGGCAAGAGAGTCAGCATTCCGTCAGCCCTGTGATGGGAATCATGGACAAGCCTTCTAAAAAACAAAGGTCTTCTAAAGATGACATCCCATTGGCCAGCTAACGTAACACTGCTCTCTTCCTCTGCTCACAGTTCATTCATTCTGTGCACCAGAGTTCACCAGGGAGGCATAGTCAGGCATCGGGGGGGGGGGGCAAACAGGATTGCTAAATAGGTGAGGGAAGGGTACACCAGCTATATCCCAGCTAGCTATGGGGAGCTCCTAAGAGGGTCTTGACACAGAAAAGATCAAGAACCGTTGCTTTTTATCATACAGTCCACCTCTCCTATATAGTCGGGTAAAGAGATTGTTCACTTCCTCGAACAGTTCAAGGTTCCTGGAGCAGCTGAATGCCAGAAGAAAGAAGCCTGTGGTAGGAGAGGGTCTCATTGCTTTATGAGCATCACAACCTGGTCTAGTCCCAGTCTCTGAACAAACACCAGTCTGTTGTGATGATGGTGTCTACACGTCCCAGTCATGGACCAGGACTCCACTGTGCCAGGTGCAGGAGCACCGCCAGCTTTTCTGCCGCTCTAGGTGGCGGAAGGTCCTGCCCTGAAATGCTGCCCCCCACAGAGGTGGTGGAAGGTCCCGCCGCCGAAATACTGCCGTGGTCGCCGCCCCCCAAATTGTAGTGCCCTAGGCGACCGCCTAGATCGCTTAATGGGTTGTGCCGGCCCTGGCCAGGCGCTGTACAAACACAGAACAAAGACAATCCTGGCCCCAGTCAACATGATGGGATCCAAACATTCAAACCCACATGCTTCTATTCTCCTTGGCTTTGATCACTACTTCTAGCTCTGAGTCATTCAGGTGCACTCCCTAGGTATCTGACCCTACTCTTGGCAGGGGTACTCCAGAATAAGGCCACTTAGATCTGTGAACCTGTCCTGAGCCCCTCAGGTTCTTACACATTCCCCCCAGAGGCCTCCTGGCTAGAGGACTTGTGTCTCCTACTTACACCCTTCAAAAGGGCAACATGTCTATGCAAGGGAACATAGGACTAGCCAGGGAATTTTAGACACTTTACTCTTAAAAAGCCCAAGAGAGTTGCAGACCTATGGAAAACTATGTCCCCCCCTCCCCCCAACACACCACACCATTTTCTAATTGCAGGAGGAACAGCACACCATTTGAGTCTTTGGGTTTGGTCCCAAAGGAGGTCCCTCCTGCCTCCACATCTCCTTCTGGGCCTGCCATTTATCATTGTGGTTTGGAGAAGCATGACTTTTAAAACAGGCCCTGTTCCCCTTTGGTCAACTGAAGTAAACTGCAGCTGTCCCCTGCCATGTGCACACATCAGGGGGAATTCCAGCCTCTCTTCTGCTCCCCAAGCTGTGGAAGCAAAGGTCATACAGGTCTCAGCCCTGTTGTTTCACCCAGGAAGGGATATTATATGCTGATGGTCTTTGATTTCCTCGACAGTTTTCCAAACATAGCGTCCCACTCCTTGTCAGATTCCTACCCAAAATGGATGATCTAATTCACGACTGTTCCAGGTACATCTGGTGTTCATAAAACCAAATGGAACTTATAACTGGACACAGACATTCCCCACACTGTGTCAATACCCTCAGAAGGAAGCTCGGGCCAGTGCAGGCCCTACACCTTAAAGGTCTATAATCTCCTAACCCTGGACACTGGAGAGAGGAGAGAAGGGAGCTGAGCTGTTTGAAGTTACAGGCATCTGCCAGGGCCAACCACCTGAACTCAGCTCTTAGACACGGCCCATGTGGAAGACATGCTTCCTACCTGCAGGCTGATGGGTATGGGGAAGGCCATCAAGTGCTGAAGGCAGCTGAGACAGCCAGAGTGGGGAACATATATCTCCCTCTCTGCTTCTTCACAGGTTTTGGCTTCTCTATAAGAGGACTTTTTGAACCTCAGCCTGGAGAGCCTGTCCTGCCCCTAACCCCACCAATAACCCTTTCCCAGAATATTATTATTATTAAACCTTTCCAGCGCTGCCTCTTCACAGAGTGGCATTCTCAAGGACAGCTGCAGGAAGAACAGTATCCCAGCAAGCTCACCCTGGAGATGAAGTCTGGTGTTAGCTGCTCCGTCGATTGCCTCCTATGGAAGGATTTTGTTCCATTCTCTCAGGTACTATCCTGTACAGGAGCCTTGCTTTAGGATTGTATGAACACTGACTCTTTTCCTGATGAAACCAAACAAACAGAAATACTAGGGTGAGTGGCAATCAGCGATTGCATGAGGAGACACACATCTTGCAAAAAGGAAGAGGGAATGAATGACAAGTAACGCATAGTGAGCTATGGGGCATTTTCCATTTCAAAGTGCTTTATAAACATTAGCTAAGCCAGCCTCATAACCCCCACTGGGTGGGAGATATTATAATAACCCTTTCTGCAAAGAGCAGGAACGAGTCTCAAAGAGACGGAGATTTCAGTTGCCACAGCTCCCACACATGAAAGGGTTTTCAGGATAAAGCCCTAAGTGATTTGTTCAAGACCATGGAAAAGAACCAGTTTCAGATCAGGATTCAAACTAGTGGCTCTTGCCTCCAAGGAGGCCATGAAAACCTTGCTATGCAGCAAGACCTCAGTGTATTATTCTCAAGACTCCCCTTCCAGGTTATCTTAGTCTAAGCTTCAAAGCAGCTCCTACCTATTTCACTAACTCATCCCCACTTTGGTACAGTGAGTAAGGAACAATGCTAGGAATGAGGAAACCGGGTTTCCATTCCCAGCTCTGCAGCTGTTATGTGATCTTGAGCAAGCCACTTCTGCTCTGTGCCTCAATTTCCCCATCTGTGAAATGGAGCTAATATGTATCCTCATTTGTAAAGCACTTTGAGATCTAGGATGAAAAGTGCCATATAAGAGCTAAGTATTATTAACCATGGGTAAATATTGTTACCCTCAATTGTTTCACAGGAACTTATTTATTTATTTATTTTTGGACAAAAGAGGTAAAGGGAAGAGGACTAACTTTTTGTAATCCACTAAGATCTCTGTGGCCATTATGTTTCTGCCCCAATTTCAAAAACCCAGTTACCCCGTAGAGGATAAATTCTTTAACCTGCTGGTCGTGTGGCTAGAGTGATTATTATTATTTTGGCTTCATACCAGCAGCTAGTTCTTCTTCCTGGTAGCAGTAAAAGGATGCAGGTTTACTGTTTGTTTTAAAAGATAAACCACAGTATTCTCCTTGAAAGCAGCACTGGTAATTGATTTGTAGTTAAGGAGATAATTTACTTAAATTCAATAGCAGGCCCCTGCTGAGCACAGAACAAGCTAATTCCATTCTTCAGATTAACAAAACCTGATTAACAAGGCAGCTTTGCAAATCCAAACTCATATGAGGTGAAAGGGCTGATCCTGATTCCAGATGCTCACTGGGATCCTAACTTCCATGGAATAAGGAACCAGCCTCAAACTAGGGATGAGGAAGAAGGAGAATTGTAAATACTATGCTAAAATACAGACTTTCCTTTAAATATAAAGAAAACTGGACTCTAGAATGCGGCTGTTCATTCAGCCATGAGCAGGGCTGTGTGGGAACTGGAATTTCTGTTTTGTGGGAAATTCCTCACCTTCAAATTTTTCAGAGCAAAAGTTTCGGGTCAAACAGCTCTTCATTTCAATTTCAAACTTATTTTATAGTATACTATACATTTTTAACAAGATTTCTAAGTGAAAAGTATCAAAATAAAATAAAAAAATCAAAACGTTCTGAGGCTTACAAACATTTTAAAGTGGATTTGGTTGAAACAGGAACATTCCTGAAGAATGTTTGTTTTGATAAAGCGGCATTTCCCCAACAGAAAAACATGGTCAGAAAATTGTTGGCCAGCTCTAGCTTTGAGACCCTACTGAATCCACCTCCTCTCCTCTTGGAGAGAGCCAGTGTGTCTTGAGATTGTAACAAGGAATCCTGGGTTCCAGACTCAGCTCTGGGAAGGACCACGGTCCCGGGGTAGAACAAGACCAAAGCAGACTGTGAAGAACTTCAAAAAGATCTCACAAAACTAAGTGATTTGTCATTTTGTTGCCCAATGAAATTTATTGTGGATAAATGTAAAGTAATGCACATTGGAAAAAATAACCCCAACTATACCTACAATATGATAGGGGCTAATTTAGCTACAACAAATCAGGAAAAAGATCTTGGAGTCATCGTGGATAGTTCTCTGAAGACATCCACGCAGTGTGCAGAGGCAGTCAAAAAAGCAAACGGGATGTTAGGAATCATTAAAAAGGGGATAGAGAATAAGATGGAGAATATATTATTGCCCTTATATAAATCAATGGTACACCCACATCTCGAATACTGCATACAGATATGGTCTCCTCATCTCAAAAAAGATATACTGGCACTAGAAAAGGTTCAGAGAAGGGCAACTAAAATGATTAGGGGTTTGAAACAGGTCCCATATGAGGAGAGATTAAAGAGGCTAGGACTTTTCAGCTTGGAAAAGAGGAGACAAAGGGGGGATATGTTAGAGGTCTATAAAATCATGAGTGATGTGGAGAAAGTAGATAAGGAAAAGTTATTTACTTATTCCCATAATACAAGAACTAGGGACCACCAAATGAAATTAATGGGCAGCAGGTTTAAAACAAATAAAAGGAAGTTCTTCTTCACACAACACACAGTCAACTTGTGGAACTCCTTGCCTGAGGAGATTGTGAAGGCTAGGACTGTAACAGGGTTTAAAAGAGAACTGGATAAATTCATGGAGGTTAAGTCCATTAATGGCTATTAGCCAGGATGGGTAAGGAACCGTGTCCCTAGCCTCTGTTTGTTATAGGGTGGAGATGGATGCCAGGAGAGAGATCACTTGATCATTACCTGTTAGGTTCACTCCCTCTGGGGCACCTGGCATTGGCCACTGTCGGCCGACAGGATACTGGGCTAGATGGACCTTTAGTCTGACCCAGTACGGCTGTTCTTATGTTATGTAATGGACTGGGCTTTAGGACACCTGGGCTCTATTTCCAGGCTTGGAAAGGACTGCAGTGAGGTGGATAGAGCAGAAGCCAGGACTCCTGGGTGCCATTCCCAGCTTCGCTTCTGAGTCTCTGTGAAGTCACTTCTCCTCCCTGTGCCTCATTTCCCCCTTTGTAAAGTAGGAGGTGGGGGAGAGCCATTAACCTGCTCCCCAGAACAAGCAAGCTTGAGTCACCATCGATGCTGCTTTGAGATCCTCAGTGAAAAGCACTAGACAAGCAAAGCAACCAACCTAGAAGCATTTTACATCATGTCACTGCTGTTGCTGTTGAATATCACTCCAAGCAGAGAGAAGTAATTCTGATGAATGAATTGATCTCAGTGCCTAAGGCCAGAGTTACTGCAGCGCTGGTGTTTGACCCAAAATGGCTTCAGACCCACATAGCCCTGGAGCGCATATGCAAACTGTATGAGTTTATATTACATCTTCTCTGGAATCCTTCTGAGATTTTGCATGCTTCTGGCTAGCACTCAATCAACTCAAAATCTCTCCCACCTAAACACATCAGGGGCTGCCTGAGCTTCCTAAGCAGTTGTGATTATGAGCAAGGGACAGACCAGTCATTGCACTGCCCACACTTTTACCATCATCATTCTTTCAGCTCTCAGGGAAGAGCTGCATATCAGACAGCAGGTAACAGCCTACTGATCAGATTAAGAATTCCCTTCTGCCATGGGCTTCCTTTGCAGTCTTCTAAAAGGTGTCTGTGTGTGTAAACAGGGTCAGCCCCCTCCCAATGGCAAGGTGGGATTCTGGAGTTTACTTCAGTTTAACCTCTTGAGGACTCTTTAAATAAACTCCACATTCCCCCATTTATAGATCATTCACCACAGCTCGCAGTCCTAGGCCTTCTCTTTGTCTGGAGAAGATCCAAACCTGCCAGCTTCATTCTGGGCCTGCCCTGTTTTTGGCAGGCTACTCCCAGCCCTACTTAGCTGGAGTCTTTTGGTACCTGAAACCTCAGACTCACTTACAGCCTTCTACTCACAGCAGCTTCCTCTTCCCATTGCCCTTCTGGCTATTTGTACAGACCAGCTGCCCTCAATCAGCCCTCCCTCATCAAAAGGCTGTTAATGAATGCATAGGTGGATTGGACCTGTTCCCTCTTAAAGGGACCAGTGCATCCTGTGACATACATATACACACACACAAATATATATTATATATATATATGTGAAAACCTGGCCCCATTGAAATCAATGGCAAAAATGGGGCCAGGATTTCACCTTCTATTGTTTGTCAGTCCTTCTTAGAAGCTTACGGATTACCTTCCCCCCAAGTGACTCTTGTGCTTTTCTGTTTGACAAATCAGCCCGCAGCATAGTGACTGGGACTGATTTGCAGAACCTAGCATTGAGGCCCTGATCCCTAATTAGGACTCCGAGATGCTCCAACAATGCAATTATTATTTATTGTTTACATGATAATGGCCATAGTGGGTCAGACCAATGGTCCATCTGGCCCAGTATCCTGTCATCCAACTTTAGCCAATGCCAAGGGCTTCAGAGGGAATGAACAGAACAGGGCAGTTATCGAGGGATCTGTCCTTTCGTCATCAGCTTCTGGCAATCAGAGGCTAGGGATACCCAGAGCATGGGGATGCATCCCTGACCACCTTGGCTAATAGCCATTGATGGACCTATCCTCCATGTGTTACAGTAGCACCTACACCCACACGAACATGGGTCCCATTGCCCCAGGTAGTGTCGACAGAGTAAGAAACAGGTCCCTGCCCTCTAGTTCCTGTAAGCTGAACAAACAAGACAGGAAAGTTATTAACCGGATTTTACAGATGGGGCACTATAATACAGAGAGATCAAGGGCCAGATTTATAAAGGTACTTAGGCACCTAAAAATGCAGCCAGATGTCTAAGTGGGATTTTCAAAAGCACCTAGGAAGGGAGGTGCCTAGGTGTTTTTGAACATGCCACTAGGCATCTAGCTGCATCATTAGGTGCCTAAAATAACTTAAAAAATCTGGCCCTAAGTGACCTGTCTAAGGTCAAAAAGGAAGTCTATATCAGGAATTGACTGCAGGTCTTCTGAGACCCATTTCAGGGCCTGAAATGTAAGACAATTCTTCCTTAGCCACAAGACCACTTAATTATTAATCATTATTAATTATTATTATTCTACATAGGCCCTGATCTTGTAACTGGATCTCCTAACCTTGCACTCCCACACCCTACCAGATCCATCTATAAGACTAAGGCTATAGAATGGAGTTTGAAACCAACATGGTTGTGATTTGTTTACTTCTTCATTTGTAGCAGCTGCATTAATGTGGACACTGGCAAATGTGGGGACAGTGTTTGCCATTTGGTAGATCACCATTAAGACAAAGCAAAGCTTGGTCATGCAGAGATTGCAGACTTAGCAGTAGAAGAAGGTCTCATCTGAGATTCGTTTCTCCAAGTGCTCTTCTGCTCGCTTGATACTGCCCCTCTAGAAGGTGCTTTTGTGCCAGGTAAGGTTTGCCAACTGGTCATGATTTGTGTTTTTCTTTGGCACAATGCACCAGCATGATAGGACAGGAGATGCATTTATGAATTATTGGAATGCTAAGGATTTGCCTAACTGCTTGGCAAATCCATGATTCTAGAAAGAACAAAAATTAGACTTGATTAAAACTAAAACCCAGAATCTGAATGCTGCTGAAATTTAAGAATTGCACGTTGTAACCCTAATCCAAATCTGGTTCTGAATGGTGTTTCTGGCTATCACATGTATAATTCACTAAACTAAATTCACTAAATTCAAATCTTTGGGGATGTTTGCAAACTGGATTCAGGTGCAAGCTTTGCAGCCCGAGAGTGTATATATAGATACATCTGTTCTATGCACCATTTGCGGCAGCATGTAGCGTTCGTGTAGCTACACGCTACATATGTCAGTGAAAGGCTCTGGCAGAGGTGACGCGATGGGGCAAGGTTGAGATTTTCTCCACTGCATTTCTCCCCTACCTTAACCTTTACCCACTGCCTCCCTGGCCAAAGATTTTCCCTGCTGCTACAGACTTTTCTTGGAAAGACTCCAGCACTGGGGAGCCAGCAGAACACTACACTGCTACAAATAACATGTACACAAAGAGGCATGTATGCAAGCACACATATTCACAGAGTCTTTTTAGACAGTAAAATCTTCAGGGCATGGACTGACATTTACTACAGATTGTGTTGTACACTGCCACGAATAAGGCCCCAACCTAGCATAAGCATTTAAGGGAGTTGTGGCACTAGAACTCAATGGAATTACACCTGCCTACTCTTGGGATGACTTTGGGCCCTTGGCCCTGATCCATAGGCCATTGAAGTCAGTGTGAAGATTTAAATGGGCTTTGGATCAGGCCTTGAGGGAATTAATCCAGGGTTTGCTGGCAGCCAGGGGTAAACTGGGCTTGTTAGGAATGGTGGAAATGTCTGCATGCCTTTCCTCTGCGTCATATTGTCACCCTGACACAAGCCCACAGACTCTCTCTCACATACACACACACACACACACAGGCGACAAAGATGTCTAGCAGCTTGTCAGCACCTGTAAATTGGCTGAGAAGCAGCACTGTTTGCATTCACAGCCGGGCCTTAAGCTCAAAATTAAAAGATCAAGGTTGTTGCTACTGCCTCCTGGAGCAAATCAATTCCCGCCCTCACCCCTTCTCCAACCCAAGCCCCTCCGCCATTCAACGCCAGATCAGTTACAATGTTAGCCAGACAACATCCTATAAACCCAGCAGGAGCAAGGGAGCAAGCTGCCAGGACAATTAACCATGCAGAGGCTCCAGAGATGGGAAAAAATTAGGGGGTGAAGGGGAATTCAGGATCTGTGCCATCCATCTCTTTGTGGTCAGCTTTAATTGATCTTGGAGACTATGCGGCAAGGAGAAACTTTTGCTCAACTAATCTGAAATAATCTCAAAGCCAGCAAACCACGGGGCAGCTCTGGCTCCTCCAGCACCTTGGCTTCTCAGAGCTAGAGGGACAGGGCTGCAAGAGACTAATGATAATTCAATCCAGTGAGATGAGTGTAGGGGAAGGGGATGGAGGGAAGGAAGATATGGGGTAGGCAGACCAGGGTTGCAGGATGTCCCACTCTATCAGAGCCATCTGATCTGCTTTTGGTCCATTTGGGCCAGATTTACAAAGGTATTTAAGCAGCTAAAAATGCAAATAGGTGCCAAGTGGGATTTCACAAGCACCTAAGCAAGTTAAGTGCTAACTCCCACCTCTCCCTTGTTAGGGTAGAAATTATAGCTTCTCATGGCCTGGAGTCTCCCATGCATGGTCTCTATCGTCCTGCCTGCCCTCTAGGGTCATGCCCCTGCAGCTTGGGGTGGGGGGAGAAAGTGTTTTCTGGCTAGCTTGCTTTCTCTTGCCATGGGATCTCTTCCAGAATGGAGACACTTGTTGAAATGTGGTGCCTTCGATCTCTGCCTCCAGCTATCTGAGTCCTCATTAGGGCACGCTTTGCTCTTGGACCAATGAGGAGTGCTCCCCACCCTCCTAGTGTCTCTCTTTTGCGTGCACCAGCGTAAGGAAGTGTCGGGCTCCATGCAGCCTCTTGTATAGCGGCGCTCTCCCACCACGCTCCCACCAACCAGCACTGACAGCTATTTCCCAGGTCGAAACATAATTAGAAGGAACGTTTTTTTAAAGCAGGGCCATCAATAATCCACCTTAAAACAGTGACATGTGTGAACCAGGCAGTCCATCAGACGCCAGTGATTGATCACATGGCCAGCAGACCACAGCAGCGAGGAATCGTGGGGCACATTAATCATCTCCAATCCTGGGATAACCCCTCAGACCTTACAGAGCATTAGCAACACTTTCCTTCATCTCTGCTAGTGCTTCTTCTCTTCCTCATCCTCCCTCCAGCATTTTCTCCCTTTTCTTTATTCTATTCTTCCACCCATCAGAATCATCATTGTCTTCTCCTCTCTTTAGGTCTCCCTTTCTCTCCCCTTCCCCTTTACTTTCTCTTTGGTGGTCAAGAAGACTAGAGGATAGAAATGGCTTGACCTGCAGCCCTTGTCTTTGCTGTCCCAGTTCTGTGCTCATCACTCCCAGCTCTGCCAGTGCTGATCTAAAGACCCCCATCCCAGGCTATTCCAGTCTTGAGCTGATCGCACACAACTCTGCCAATGCATCTCCATCCCGACCTGCAGCCTGTTCCTCACAATTGACGCCTCACATAGAGCCTTCAAAACCATTGCACATGTGAACAACAGTGGCTTTGAATGTCTTCTGTTGAGCGACACGTGTTGTACAAGACCGGATGAAAAGAGGAATTAAGTTGAAAGTTTCTTGATTTTAAAAACCAAAAACTTGCAGTGTCCTTTCGAAACCCCTCTGGCTTTCTGGCCTCTCCTCTGAAAGCAGCTCTCTGTTGTTCCAGCCAGCTGCAGGGAGGTGTTTTGTCCTTGAATGGCACACTGAGAAAGCATGCAGATAAAATGAAGAGCCCTTATGCACACAGAGACTCTCTATCAATGCCCAGCCTGGGTGATTAACCCCAGACTTTGACTCCCCCATTCAATCCAAGATGCACTGCGGAGGCGGCTTCTTCTCTTTGCTTCAGGGAATGGAGAGAGAGAGAGAGAGAGATGCATCCCCTCCCATTCCATTCTTCTCTTTAAAGAAAAGTCAGCTCCAGCATTGCAAGGCTGCCAGGAGATGGTTGAACCCAGCTTCTCTCCTCCAAGAAGAGCTGGGGTTGGAGGCATGAGCTAATAGGAGTCCTTTATAGAAGCAGGTCACAGTCAAGCCACCTACTTCTGTCTCATTATGCCAGAAAAAAAATAAATCTAGACAATTATCTGCAAAATGTGTCTCTGAAGGATTGCACATTCCCACTGCTGTCACAGACTTCCTGTGTGACCCTGGGCAAGTCACTTAGGGCTTGTCTACATGGTCTGAAAGCGTATGGTGAGCCGGGATGTAACTCTACAGCACCCTCGCCTGCCAGGCATTAACTGGCCCTGTGGACCCTGCTACTAGGCAGTTTGAAACATGCACATCCCAGCTTGCCATGCATTAACAGGCTATGTAGACAAGCCCTTAGCTTCTCTGTGTGTCTGCTCTTTGTCTGTACAATGGGGATAATGACACTTCCCCGCTTCAAACGGGTGTTGTGAGGGTAAATACGATAAAGACTGAGGTGCTCAGATACTATGGGAATGGATGCCATAAAAATACCATAGAATGGTAGATACCACTTCAGCTGTGCCTGTCTAGTTAAAGCAGTACAACATCGGTGCATAGAAAAGGCCTAAGTACATTCACTGCTAGCAAGAGGCATGAGCTAGGGCTGGTGAAGTGACTGCAAAAGGTGCAAGGCAGTGGAGAATCAGGCACAGATGTCTGTGGCACAGAGCAGGGTCTTCCCAGGAAATGTGATGCAATTGAGCTACACTTCAGGGCTTCATATTCCATTCGTAAAAACGTTGAATATATTTTGTTCCATAAGCGGTTGGGCTCAATAGAGGAATTACTAGGTGCAATTTTCTGACCTGTATTATGCAGGAGGTCAGGCTAGATGATCACAATGGTCCCTTCTGGCCTTAGAATCTATGAATCTTTGAATACTAAGGGCCTGATGTATTCATTATTTTTAATAGGGGAGCTCTCTCTCTTGTATAAAAATCATTGTTTTTACCAGAACAATGAGCAGAGCCTTAGATCCAGTGGGAAATCAGGTTAAGGATCAAGAGATTGTGTTTGGCCTAATTTCTTCTAGGAGGAAACTTGGGCCTTAGTAAAAACAAATATCCCCATCAGCACCAGTTATAGGAGCGTAGCGAAGCTTGACTCAATGGTGTGGCACCTCCTGCTGGTCATCCTGGGAATTAGCTCTTCACCAGCTTCGGAGCGTCCCTACTGGCCGGTGTCTCACCTGCCGCTGACCCCGTGTCGGACCCCGGTGCCCTTTACCTGGGATTCTGCCCCAGCAGTAACCCACCGTCTGGGCTGAGGGTGTGTAATTCTGCAATGGGGTAATAACCCATTGAGGTCAGTGCAGCAGGGGCACAAGTTAGGGCTTCTCTAACCAACCCCCTAGCAGGTCCAGGGTAGGGGAGGTGCAAATTGCTTTTCCTCTTACACCAGACTCTGTACTGCTGCAGGGATGAATGTTTAAGGCAGACAATTCATGCAAGAAATTGGGCTTCTTTGTTGATACAATAACATTTGATGTCACTCATTTCCCTTTCAAGTGTTCCATCGATGATTGACTTAGCATCTTCTCTCTTTCTCTCTCTCTGGTTTCTTGTCCGATAACATCACAGCACAAACTACATGGAGGCTACAGCAGCCCTGACTTGTTATGAAAAGGAAACACCGCTAGTGAGTGGGATGTGAGATAGCTGCCACCTTCCGCAAGCCGGTGAGAGCATCTTCAAAAGCAAAACCTGAGGAGATAAAAGTGATAACAAGCCTGGGGAAAATATTGCTGACTTCTGAGTGCCTCTCACTGAAACAGTTGTCATTTCGCTGAGCCAAATCTGCAATTATTGGCTACCAGCCCCATCTCCCAGAGCGACACACTGGCGGGAACTAAAGGGGAGAGGCGGAAATGTTCTTAAACACAGCATAGGGCCATCTCTTTTTCACTGCCCCCTCCTTGCCTTGAAAACCACACGGCTGAGCAGGCAATTGTCTGACCCACCCTGTAGGAATCTGAGCAGGATCAGGGAGGTGGAACCACTCAGGAAGAAGACTGGAGCCCTGCCCACCATAGGTCCTTTTGGGTATGTCTACACTGAGCTGGGAGCAAGTCTCCCAGCCCAGGGAGACAGACTGGCACTGGCAGGGCTCGAGCTAGAAGGGTGGATGTTGCAGGTTGGGCTCCAAGCCTATCCGACCCCTTAGGCTTGAGAGCCCAAGCCGCAATGTCCATCCTGCTAGCCCAAGCCCCACTAACACAAGTCTATCTAGATGATCGGTCTACTTCCAGCTGCAGTTATGGCCCCCATCGGCGTAGTACCTTGCAATCTTTAATGTATTTATCTCCACAACACCCCCGTGACATAGGGCAGGGCTAGGATCCCCATTGTACAGATGGGAATTTAGGCACAGAGAGACTGAGGCTATGTCTATATGGCAGAAAAAAACCCCAAACTCTGCATCAGCGAGTCTCAGAGCCCAGGGCAACTGACTCGGGCTCGCGAGCCTTGTGCCATGGAGCTAAAAATAGCCATGCAGACAGTCTGGCTGGCCTGGAGCTCGGCCTCTGAAACCCGGCAAGGGAGACCAGCAGTTCCCTCGGCCCACGCAGCTTCCCGCAGCCCCCATTGGCCTGGAACGGTGAACCACGACCAGTGGGAACTGCGATCAGCCGAACCTGCGGACGCTGCAGGAAAACAAACCGGCCCAGCCCACCAGCGGATTTCCCTGACGAGCCGCATGCCAAAGGTTGCCCATCTCTGGTCTACACTGCTATTTTCGGCCCCGTTGCATGAGCCCTGTGACCTAGGCTTTGAGACGTGCTGTTACAGAGAGGGGTGTGAGGGTTTTGCCATGTAGACGTACCCTAAGTGACTTACCCAATGTATTATGCAGGACAGCAGAAAATTGAAGCCAGGGTCTCACAAGTCCCAGGTTACCACCCTAATTCCTTTCCGTTCTTATGGCCGGAATCAGGCGAAAATGTCATCCTCTAAATCAGGATTGGACTCCATGGATGGTAACGCACAGAGGCTTTCAGTGGCTCCGTAGCCAAGTCCCTCCATTTCTCCCTGGCTAAAGGTGCTAAAGAACTGACCAGATCCAAGTCATCCCATCACCAAAGTAGCAGTTAATCTTGAAACACCACTCAGGGAATGTCCCCTTTCGAGACCACAGTCAACTGAAGCCCCAGATCCAAACCCCCCAAACTTCGAAGGTGTTCAAAATATGAACCTTGATCCATTTTGCAAATGATCCCCATCTTTATAATGAGCGGGACCAAAACCTCCAGCTCCCCGCACTCCTGACATATTGGGGGAGCCCAAACCTGGGGGCAGATCTGAATTTTGTGACTTAATCTTGTCTCTAGTCACCCCAAGCCTTGAGCAAATTGGCAGAATTCCATCTCACCAGCTTTGAATATATTTTTAGAGGGAGCCAGGCCTCATGCTTTTCCATGATTGACTCCTACCATCTAGTGGCCTCTTGAAGGCATATCAGCGTCCCAGGCAATCCTGAAAACTCCTGTGTTCTGCTTAGCATAAATTGGGTGTCCCTTTTATAGAGTAAGAACGGAGAGATTCTAATGCTATTTAGGGTATAGGCCAAGCATGAAATCTCCCTGGAGATCTCAGAGAAGATGATCTTCCCAGTAATATGTGACATGTCCCTTAATTCCTAAAAATCTCTGAGAATGCCCCTACTGGAATCACAGGGTGTGACTACGGCTTGAGTAGCTAGCTTTAATCTAGCTAACTCGGTACTGGAGCAGTGAAGCCGAGGCAATGCATACTTCAGCACAGGCTAACTACTCGAGTAATTATCCAGGTTTCCAGGCAGGCTTGTACAGCCTGCATTGAAGCATATTCTGCTGCAGCTTCACTTTTCTGAGACTTGAGCTAGATAGATGAAAGTTAGCTCTGATATGTCTACATGAGCTCCAATCGCACCCAAAGAGGAGTCCAAAGGGAAGGTCAGAGGTTAGATTAGAGAGGTTATTACTCAAATCTGAGACTTTAGGATAAATGTAGGGGTAATTAACAGGAATCTTTCTCCAGCTGCCTGCTGCCTGGAAGCAGTTCATGTCTGACCATTCACTCAAAAGGAAGAACAGGAGTACTTGTGGCACCTTAGAGACTAACAAATTTATTAGAGCATAAGCTTTCGTGGACTACAGCCCACTTCTTCGGCTCGTTCACCTGCACATCTACCAATGTGATATATGCCATCATGTGCCAGCAATGCCCCTCTGCCATGTACATTGGCCAAACCGGACAGTCTCTACGCAAAAGAATTAATGGACACAAATCTGACATCAGGAATCAAAATACTCAAAAACCAGTGGGAGAACACTTTAACCTGTCTGGGTCATTCAGTGACAGACCTGCGGGTGGCTATATTACAACAGAAAAACTTCAAAAACAGACTCCAAAGAGAGACTGGTGAGCTAGAATTGATATGCAAACTAGACACAATCAACTCCGGTTTGAATAAGGACTGGGAATGGCTGAGCCATTACAAACATTGACTCTATCTCCCCTTGTAAGTACTCTCACACTTATTATCAAACTGTCTGTACTCGGCTAGCTTGATTATCACTTCAAAAGTTTTTTTTTTTTCTCTTAATTAATTGGCCTCTCAGAGTTGGTAAGACAACTCCCACCTGTTTATGCTCTCTGTATGTGTGTATATATATCTCCTCAATATATGTTCCATTCTATATGCATCCGAAGAAGTGGGCTGTAGTCCACGAAAGCTTATGCTCTAATAAATTTGTTAGTCTCTAAGGTGCCACAAGTACTCCTGTTCTTCTTTTTGCGGATACAGACTAACACGGCTGTTACTCTGAAACCTGAATCACTCAAAAGGGTAGATTATATGGCTGTGTGAAATCCAATCTAGAGCTCCGTGATGTCCCTGTGATGGCCTTTGATGTGGTGACTGCAGCAACACCCTCAAAGCAGATGCTGTGAGTCAAACGCTGGAGAAGATCAGATACATCCTGCTGTCTGTCCTCTTCTTCAGCCATGAAGGACTCCCAGACTGCCCCTGTGTAGACTCCCCAGGGTGTGAAACCAAAGGTGCAGGGACCTTTATTATTCTTTTGTATTATTTGTCTTGTGTTTGCACCTAGGAGCCCCAGTCATGGACCGGAACCCCACTGTGCTAGGCGCTGTATAGACACTGAACAGGGCCTTTTTGCTTTTGGAAAAATGCTCATTGTTGCTCAAACACACAAGCATTTTGTCAGCAAGAGCAGGACTGGGACAGAACCTAGATTCGGAATCCAGCTGTTAGGGATGAGTTGCCCCAGGCAAATCGCTTCATGACGAGGCTCCTTCAGCCAACTATGCAAGGAAATGGTAGGGACCTGCCATGTAATCCCAACACTCTCACCTCCTACGCAGGGCTGGCACAACCCATTAGGCAACCTAGGCGGTCGCCTAGGGCACTACAATTTGGGGGGCAGCGACCGTGGCAGTATTTTGGTGGCGGGACCTTCCGCTGCCTCTGTGGGGGGCGGCATTTCGGGGCGGGACCTTCTGCCACCTAGGGCGGCAGAAAAGCTGGTGGCGCTCTTGCTCCTACACCGCCTCCCCTGTTTCTCTTGGAATACTACTCCCACGCTCCCATTCATGGCCTCTGTCACACGCCTCTTGCACACGTACTCACCTGCACACACTCATGCCACTCAAACATTCACAAGTACACACCGATGCTCATTTGCACACACTCACATGCCTCTCACCCTCACACATACTCATGCTCACACACACCAGCACTCAAATAACACACACACACACTCACTCCCACAGCTCAAACATCTCTCTCCCGTGTACACTCACACAGGTACACGCACATCTCACATGCCCCTGTGCACCTTGCACTATGTTTTGCCCCCACATACATGTGACCCCTCAAACACCTGCAGATTTCACACTCTCCTACACTTACCCAGCACACTCTGATGTGGCTGCACACCTACAGATTTCCACACACCTGCTCGCAGAGCCACTGATTCACATTCACAAACAGAGATATGCATGTCTACACATCCTTCCATGCAAGCACCAACCCAGTTCTACATGGGACAGGGGTGTCAGGCTCTGGTTACGGGCCATCAGGTCTGGTGGGGGGAGTGGTGGTCAAAGCCAGATGTAGATCTGGGACTGTGCCAAGGGCAGTGCTGAAAGCAGCATCTGGGGACAGGCCATGGGTCTCCACAGGCAAGCCAAATCTGGATCATAGTTGGAGTCCAGATGCAGGCCGAGGGAAGAAGCTGGGTTGGAGTCAGCCCAAGGGTCTGGGGGTCAGGAGGTGGATGCAGGGCTGGAGCAGGTCAGTAACAAGGCTGGAGCAAGGTCAGAGTAAGGCATGGACAAGGCTGGAACAAGCCTGGGGCAGGAACCAGAAACAGATCAAGGGCAGACTGGAGCCCTAGGGAGTCTTCTTATGCTGCAAGGCAGCAGGAGCATTCCTGGCTTTGTGGTGTGTTACATGGACTAACATGTAGCTCTGGTGGGCTCAGTGAAATACCTGTGCCTGGGGGGTCCTCTGCCTTGGCCGGGCCCAGGGATAGGCTATGGCAGCATGCCTGAGGGCTGAGTCACTGCAGGCTCTGTTGGAAAGGTGAGTCATGGCACCTGAGTGAGCAGCCCTGGTCTGGCTGCTGGTTTGCCACACACAGGGCTCCCTTTTAGCCGGCCGTGCTTTCGGCAGACCTCAGGGGTGCTGTGCATTCCCTCATTGGCTCGCCACACACCCACCAACCTGCAGGCGGGTCCTTCCGCTGAGTGCTTTTCCTGTGATAAGCAGGGCTATTAGGCAAATTCATTATTGACTGTTGCATATTAGATTCCATTTTTTTTCTTTGATGCCAACACAACTAATAAAAATGCATTTTATCTTTCTGGATTTATGGGTTCATAAAGCCACTTTCATGTACCTCGGGGAATCAGGGGATTAGAGGAGTATTAAACATCTCCAGTGAAAATGCCACTCAGGTGAAAAGGAGCGGGGGGCGGGGGGAGTGATTCAAGGGCAAGGAAGAAGCTGAAGCAAATCTGGCAAAAATATGGCTTTAATTTATTGTCAAAGAACAAAAACCTCGTAAAAAATGATCACCAGATACGAGGAGTTTGTAATGCAGCTGATTGTGAATTCTGCCCAGGGACTTCTCCCGTAGCTGAGAGCCATTAAGTAAAACTTGGGCTTATCCAGATGCCAAGGTGTAACCTAACTGGGAGGAGAGGGGAGGATATGAAGGGAGAATAATTTTGTCAATGCCTATGATGCCCCTTGCTGCAAACCGGTTCCCAACGTGATGGTGCTTCTTCCACACATTGCAATAAAAACACTCCGCTTATAAAATAACATGCTTTAAAAGGCGTAAATCCTCAGGGAAATGGGAGAGGCAGCAAAGGGGCAGGGTGCAAAGGAGACGGTGGTATGAGAGAAGGAGGGGGAGTGCAATAGGGGGAGGGAAGGAGTGGGGAAGAGAAGGCTATAGGAGGATTCCCAGAGTCAGCCAACTGGATGTCCCATTAAAACTCTCTTTTAAAAAGTCCACTTCTAATGATGTCTCTCTTCTCTTCAGGCTGCGATTCTGCTCCCACTGGGATTTTTACCTGAGCCTTCAATGGGAGCAGGACGGGGCCCCCTGCTATCTAGCCTCGCCAACAATACAGCATTTCCTCTCTTCTCTCTGTCTCTGATATTGAAACCAAGGCAGTAAACGATGGAGGGAGGGTGCTCACTTTCCAGGGCACAGAGAGTTTGTGTGAAGCATCTGAGAATTGCCATCAGGAACTCCCTGGGAAATGCAGATGTGCCGTACATAACCGGTGTGAAGAAGGAGGCAGAAATTTGAAAGGCAAAACGACTGTGGCTGTTACTCAGAAGCTATTGGGATTGCTGTCTCTGATTTCTTTTTATGTCTATATGGTTTCATATGTTGGATGCTGTCTGTCCATTCCATCTATCTATCTATCTATCCATCGAGCCATCCACCTAGGGCAAGAATCTAGTAGTACCTTACTCTGCAAGCAATTTAATTTATTTCAGTGGAATTACTTGAAGGGTAAGGTATTACTCAATATAAGTACAGGCCCAGAAAAAGCAGCCAAAAAATTCTCCAGGGAGCTGTACTTTCTTTTTCTTACCATGCCAAGCAACAGGGTTGGCTCTGGGCTTGGGCAGAAGATCTTAGAATCATAGAATCACAGACTATCAGGGTTGCAAGGGACCTCAGGAGGTCATCTAGTCCAACCCCCTGTTCAAATCAGGACCAATCCCCAACTAAATCATCCCACCCAGGGCTTTGTCAAGCCTGACCTTCATTCAGTACGTAGAAGCTCCGAGAAGTGGTGCTGGTAAATCAGAAAGTGTCCTTCCCTTTGAGTCAAAATTGGGTCCTATGCCCCAGCGGGGCGCTGATAAAGACGATCAGTTACTATAGTAATGGCAGCAGCATAGACGCATAGACAAGATCAAATAAGGAGCATTCTGCTACGGGCAGCAGTGTCTTTCAGATGAGTCACAAAACTGAGACCTCGACCACACATGGCCATTAACGAACTTGTGCCTCAAGGGTGCTGTGAGCCTCAGCCCCTGCTCGTCCACAGACGATTCAGTGTGTGGACTCAGGAAGATGGGCTTGTTAGTGGTGGATAATAATTCTTTTGAATATTTCCTTCCCCTTGGCAAAGGGCCTTGCCAGCCTGAAGGAAATTCCCTGCAATAAGCACATGCTTGATTTATGAGTTTACAGCTCTTTGAGGGATCTGAATGCTGGGGTATATATCTTGGCAATTAATCCTCTGAGCTCTGCAATGACAAAGGCAGCTCTGTTGGGCGTAAGTCAGTTAATACCGAACAGCTTGTGTTATCTGACTAATGAACACTTTATACACCCAATAATAGAAGTCACTTTTTATAAGTGCCACTAAACAAATTGTAAATATTGCTCCCCATGCCATGCACAAGTGTGTATACACAGATACAAATACATGTCACTGCTGTAACACTCCTGCTTGCTTTGCAGGTCATACAACAATATCATCTAGAGATTATCTGCATGAATACTACCATTGTGGTTACTAGACCTGGAAGTTAAGGCCGCGGGCTAGGATTCAGAATGCCTGGATTCTTTTCCCATTAGGACTGTGCAGGAACCGGAATTTCTATTCTGGGGGAAATCCTACAGTTTTGACATTTGTTTTTGTTCTGAATCGGAATGGAAACAAAGAATTTAAAAATTTCCCACAAAATGAAGTTTTCGAAAAATTGTTTAGGTCAGTCAAAATGTTTCATTTTGCTACAATCAAAACATTTTGTTTCCATTTCATTTTTAAAAAATATTTTATTTTGTTACCATATAAATTTTGAAATAAAAAGTCATTTCTCAATGAAAAACTGAAACTTTCCATCCCAAAATATGTTGAAACATACATCTCTACCTTAGCAAAACACCTTTTTTTCAATATTTTTTCAAAACAAAATTTCATTGAAATCAACATGTTCCCAAGGAAATTTTCAGAAAAATTATCTGTTGAAAAAATTTCAATTAGCTCTAGTTCCTTTGCCACAAATTTATCCTGTGACTTTGGACAAGTCCCTCAGATCCGTTTATAAAATGGGGATAATAATTCTACCATGTCTATTTATACTATAAACTCTTTGAGGAAAGAGCCTCAATATATATTTTACAAAAACCGGCACAGTGGGGCCACAAGCTTGTTAGCCGGGATTTTCAGAACCCCCTACAGGGGTAACTTAACTATTTCTCTTCAGGTGGTGTCAGGAATAAATCAATAGGAACACAACAATTCTGTCTGATCAAGGATTAAATGCAAGTCAGCGTGCTCTTGTCTAACACCGCAGTTTATTAGATTTAAGCACACACAGATATAAGCAATAGGTTTAGAACATCCAGATATTTACCTAACATCTGGAATGGCATTGAGTAATTAACAGCAGGTTCGCAGTGGCCAGTTGCTCACCTGCTGGGGACAAAAGGTGTCAGGAAAAACGTCTCTTAAGATGGTTTCAGAGGAACACCCCCAGAGTACACTCTATTAGCTAATCTTTTATAACTAACTTCTACAAAACACGTAGGTCATAAGGACCCCTACTGGATCATCACTTTTCCTACTTTCAGTAAACTTTCTAATATCAGAGGCATCTAGATTCAAGGTTTTCCAACCACTAAGGTTTTCAGTCTCAGTTGTTTACTTGTCTGTCCCCGCCTCCCATTCTGATTAGCAAAAACTGCCAGCTAGATATGACCTTGCTTCCAAAAGCCTGTCTCCAAATTAACCCTTAACTATCTGGTGATCTGTTTCATTAATTCATAGTGGCTGAGTGCACATAATATGGTTGCAATTAGCTTGATCACATTCTGGGGTATATACACCCCTCAAATCCAGGGCAACAAGCTCAGTTAGGACCTCCAGTTACTGCAGCAAAACCAATAATTAACAATCATAATGTGGTTCCTCTGGCAATGGTGAGATTTCCCTACAGCTGCAGCAGTCTTGTTTGCCATGTACAGCATATTTACTCCCTGAATATGTGATATCTCTGTAGTGGCACTAACAAAAACAAGCATCCCTTTCTTTCAGCATCTTCCGATCGGGACCCCTGAGGCTACAATTGCTGCTACTTTGTTGCTGGGATATTTTCACTACCAGTAAATGCCTCAATGGTGATTTGAAAGCAGATTCCAATTGAGCATCTCTCAACAACACTATTTTGAAATGCCTGCCTGCACAGATGGCTTTACACAGAGAGACTTCCAGCTGAGGCGAGCTCAGCAGGACACCATAAGTCTCAACCAGAGAGATCCTTATTTGGCTTTACCTGATAGAATTCCTGCCCATGGACCATGACACTTTCCTGTCTCCACTAATGTATAGGATGTACCAGGGTTGCCAGCTCTTGTGATATTAGTTGCTAAAGCCCCAGCTCCTGGAGTCATGTGATTATATGAGAACTTCAGCTTTAATTTAAAAAAAGTTTTTTGCCCTCATTGTTGCAGAAAAAGCTTGGAAATGTGACCCCCTAAGGACTCAAAAAAACAGACATCAGAGAAAAAAAGTGCATTATTTTTAAAAGTTTCATGATTTGGGAGAGTCTGACAGATGACTTTTGAACATTTAAGGTCAGCAATGTGGATATAGACCGAGCCCAACATCTTCTCCCAGCCTAGTTAATATTTATTATTAATATTGCGGACCAAGGCCCTGTGTGTTAGGTGCTGTACAAACACAGAACAAAAACACTATCCCTGCCCCAAAGAGTTTACAAAGAAAATCACTAAGAATTTAATCCCAGGAGTATGAATGCACTCAACTCCATCTGCTCTTGTATTTCGCAGACAGTTGCACTCAGCCTGAATAAAGAATCCATTACAATCTTACTAACTCAGCCAATTCATAAATTATAAGGCCACACCTCTCAGCATTTTTCTTCCTTCCTTCCACCCTATAGTGTCCCCAGCTGTGTATTGCATCTACTCATTCCTTCGCTATTTGATTAGCATTAGCTGATGTTTGAAAAAAATACATATATATGCTTTGAGCCAATTAATCCTCACGACTCCCCCATGATGAGATAGGTAAGTATCATCCCCATTTTACAGATGGGGAAAAATGAGGTTTAGTGGCTTGTCACAGGTAAAAGACAATGTCTGAGACAGGATAAGAGCTCAGGAGTGCCTAGATCCCACTTGTGTGCTCAGATCAGTGGCATATTGGAGAGGAAAGACAGGGTTAGGGTCAAAGCGCTGCATAAGACACAAGAAATGTGGGCTCTAGTCTTGGCTCTGTAATGCATTTCTTGTGTGACCTTTGGCAAGTCAATTAGTTTCTCTGTGCATCAGTTCCTTGTCTGTACAACGGGAATTGAATGGCTCCATCCTTTGTCTGTCTGGTCTATTAGAATGTAAGCTCTTTCTTACTATGTGTATGTACATTTGTGCCTCACTGGGTTAATATGAGGATACATTCAAAAAGGATGTGATGCTCTTAGATACCAAGGTTATGATAAACACCGTAAGTACCTATATAGATAATGCCAGTTTCTGGTGAGACAAATCACTGTGTGTGTTTCAAACATGCATGTGAAATGTATGGGACCAGGAATAGTGTATATGGACTGGTGGCTTTTACATTAAGGGGCAGATCCTCAGCTGGTTTAAACTGGAATTACTCTATTGACTTCAATGGATGATGGTGATTTATACCAGCTGAGGATCTGGCCAAAATCTATATAAGCTGCATTAAAAATCACAAGGGCAATTGATTTTCATGCTTCAGGTCACTATTTGGGATGGGGAATAATTTCTCCCCTTGCTATAGTACTGCAGTCCGGTGTGTTATGATGCTGAGAGTATGGGTGGGGCATACACCTTCCTTGGATGCCCCCCATCACTGGTTAGTGCTGGAGACACAATACTAGACGTTAGGGATGACTGTTCCAAAAGTGGCAGACTGATTCCAACATCTTCAAGTTAATTTGCAAAGTCCTGGGCACGTTTCAAGCTCATTTGCATGGGGTGATTTTGAGGCCGTCAAGGTTTATTCATTCTCTCTTTGCCTTGGTAGAGGACTAGGGCATTATTTTTTGGTCTGCCAGTCTCCCTCAGAGAGGAATAGCCTCATTATTGATGGGGATATTTTTTATCTTCTGCAGAAAGGAAGGCGTAACAAACTAGCTTTGCTTCCAGAATAACAACGAAGACATTTTCTAGCACTAGGTTCAGGAAGGCGAGGGATTCATCTTGTAATTGACGCTTCAAAGAATTGCAAGGACAGCCTGAGCCATCAATGGTGTAAATTAGCTTCATCTTCAAGTTTATATATATTACTAGAGTTAGTCAGCTCCTTCCTTCCAAAGTAACTCAGGAGCCAGCCTGGTCTTTGAGAGAGGAAAGCTTGTCCAGTGATAAGGGTGCTAGCCTGAAGCACAGCTGGGTTCAGTTCTCTGCCTCAGCTACAGACCACTATGTGACCTTGGGCAAGTCACTTACCCTCTCTGTGCCTCGGTTCCCACCTGTGCAATGGGGGTAAAAGCACCTTCCTACCTCCCAGGGGCATGACGTAAATAGATTGCATGAGCTGGGAGGAGAAGGGTTCCAGCAATCCCTGCCTGCCAATCACAGCAACTTAGCTGCAAACGTAGGGCAGTGGCCATCCCACCCTGGAAAGGGTTCGTAGGGCCTGACATTTAACGCATGGGAAGGACTTATGCAGTTGCCATTCTGGGTGAGGCATTTCACAGGAAGATGCTCAAATGCCTTTCACAAGAAAGTCTCAAATGCCTTAGACTTAAACAATGCAAGGAGCACTTGGCAAGGGCCTGGCACTCCCGACTCAGCTTAGCTCATGGGCTTGTTCAATTACCCCTTCAGCTCCCTCTGCCAGAGTAGGAGGAGACTCCTAGCCCCACCGCTCCAGATCCCCCCTCTCCAGAAATGGGGTGAGATGGGAGAGCAAACGCTGGGGCCGATGCTCCCCCTGCAGAAAGCAAGGAACTCCTTTTGACTTCAACACATGGTGGAGAAAGGCAAGAACTTGACCGCTTCCCTGGCAGCCGCATAAATCAGCCAGGAGGCCAATGTCCTGATGGTGCTCTTGGAAAACACACTGACATAGATTTTCTGCAGCCCCTTAGTTGCTGACAGGGAAGCTGCTTCCCTGGCAGCTCTTTGAGTGCAGGGCAACATGCATTTGAACAGCTGTGGTGCAGGGCTGCCAGCCTCATTAGACCTTGGGAACTACCTGCCAGGAGCTGAACACATGAAGGGGCAGTATTATGATTTCTATTGCAGTAGCCCCTCGAGGCCACACCTGAGATCAGGGCCCCATTGTGCTAAGTGCTGTACATGCACATAATGGGAGCCAGTCCTTGCCCCAAAGAGATCACAGTATAAATAGACTGCGGGTGGGAGAGGAAACAGGCACAGAGAGAGGGGGTGACTTACCCAAGGTCACACAGCATGTCAATGTCAGAACTGGGGGATAAGTTGCTTGACTCCCAGTCCAATGCTCTACTCTTGGAACATACTGACTCCAGGAGAAGATATTGCTTTTCTAGGAGGTTCCTCTGGAGTCCACACCCTCTTACACCCCTCCTACTTTCTCCCTATGACACACCCCACATTGCAGCCTGCCTCCCTCCCTCCAGCTACGGTTCTCCAGGCAACCCATCCATGTGCTGACAAGTGAGAATCTCTCTCTCTCTCCCAGGCCCTGGTAGCAAACATGCTGCCTTCACAGCTTTCTCAGCCCCTGCAGAGAAGTGCATTTGTGAACAACTCAGACACAGAAGAAACACCCGAGTGAAAATATTTATGGCCACTTTGGTCTGATACAGTGTCCTTTTCCCTCTCCTCTCCTTCTCCCCATGTTCATTTCTTCTCTCTCTCTCTCTCTCTCTCTTCAGAGCATATGGGAGGGCCTCAACTTGTGAATGAGACACTGTTTATTTTTCTAAACCGGACCTGAATAGTCGCATGGAACAAGACCACCATGTGCTGGGACTGGTTCAGGTTGTTGTTTTTCATATGGGACACTTACATTCTGCCAGCCTAAATTTCCCCTGCAGCATCAGCTGGACACAGCATTCTTTTTTACTTCCTGTCCTTACCTATGGAATTGTACTGCGCTATGTCCAACAGTCGTTCCAATCCAACATCTACAGTTTTTTAGCTAATCGAATTATAACATACAATAATTTAAGACAACCTTTTGCAAGTGGCTGTGTTTCATCTGATGTCACATTCCTGCCTTTCTTCCAAAATTATCTTCTTTAATCTTTCATATATTTCTCCTGTTTATGCTTTCCTTCTAACAATCAGGTTTTTACAAAGAATTCCTCTTCCAGAGGGCTCAGGGCAGAGCTATGCTTTATGCAGGATTAGAATGGAAAACCCCCCACAATTTTCATATTAAAATATTGTGACACCCTTGTATACAACACAACAGAGTAAATTGTGAATGCAGCAATACACACATTCCAGGATTATGGGGAATCAAATTTTGGTCTCTGGATTACCAGAGTATGATCAGAAAGAATTCCTTTAATGTTTGCACAACTTTACAGCCTAATTATCTGTATAATATTTTGTCTCTGGACATGTACATGTAACTGTTTCATATGCCTTAAAATTGTATAGAGTTGCAGAAGAATGATCAGATAGACAGATAATTAGCCATCACTATAATTCTACTTAGGGATTCTGCAGCAAGATGCATTCTGAGCACAGTTTTAAGTGTTTTCTCACCCCATGGAATTTCCTTGTGTTCTGGTTTCATGTGTGCTATTTTAACAAACATCAACTTTGAACATTTCTATCTGAAACACTGGGTTGGATCCTCAGCTGCTGTAAATCGGCCTAGCTCCATTGATCCTTGACATCATCATCATTTGCTTCAGTGGAGCTCTGCTGATACCCCCTAGATGGGAATCTGATCAATTGTCTCTTTACACTAAAGCCCATATAACCCTAAAAGGCCTATTAGCATTAATGTGATGTGTGGATAATATGATGGTGATACAACCACACCAGCAACTTGCGACCCAAAGCTAGAGACCCTGGGTCAGATCCTTAGCTGGATACAAACTAGCAGAGATCCATTGGAAGACCAGCTTCCTTCCTTCCTTAGCAATCCAGCCAAGGCATTTCCACGTTTGACACTTAAACACAAGATGGAATTGTTGGACATGGAAGTCCTTATTCTGCTTGTCAAGCCTCTGTGTGTGCTGATAAAACCATGGAGTGCAACAAAAACTGCCCTGGGGCTTGCTACAGAGAGAAAGAGGGAGGGAGGGCAAGGAAGGAACAAAGGACAAAGCACTGAAGAGAAGATAAAGAAAATGAAAACTTTGAAATATTTTTACCAACAGAGAACTTGGAAGGGAAGGGAGACAGAACTCCTTGTCTCCAGGGTTTCCTTTAGCAAACCCAAAGTCAAAAGTAGGAACTCTATTGGGTTCTTTGGTATTAAAGAGGCTCTGTTGTCTCCTGGAGAACTTTGAACAACTCTGCTTAGAAACAGTCGTGCTTCTGTATCACATGGTTTTGGTATTTCTCTTCCTCTAAAAAAAAAAAAAAAATTGCTAATGATGCTTGCACTGAGACATGAATATTTCTCTTCTTTCAGAGTCTGACTGCCCCGGTGCTCGTTCCCCACCGGATGCCGCAACGAATAGTTCTGGCCTTCAGTTACGCTTAATGAATTCTGGCAGGTATCGATGTTTGTTTCCAAACATGCTTGTATGTTTCTTAGAAGGATAATGCTTCTGCGCTTCTATGACAACTCCCACCCTGAGATCTCAATGTGCTTTACAAAAGTTGGGTGAATGCCACTCCTGTGCAGAGGGCAGCGCAAGGGTTATGCACCATTTGCTGCCACTAAGAGTGTTTCTCAAAGTGTAACTGGAATTAGAGTAATGCCTACCAGAGATCAGGGCTCCATTGTGTATAAATGGCAATATAAAAATACACAGTGAAAGACAGTTCCTGCACCACAGAACTTGCAGTCTAAATAGACAAGTGTAGGAGGGAAAACAAAATCAGAGGTGATGTGACTTGCCAAAGGTCACACACCAGGTTAGTGGCTGTAATGGGATTTCACTCCCATCTTCTGACTCTTAGTCCAATGTCCTTGCCTCTTGACTATCCCATGAACAAGTAATTAGTCCAACACAGATCTGTTCTTTTGGATCCCACATACTTTGATCAAGTGTTACCCTAGTCTAGGGTTTTTGCAACACCGAAACCGCAAAATCTTGCTTTCGTCAGACACTAATATTTACTGCCTTTCATTGAGAGAACTTGGGGCTACTCAACAAAACCAAAATCCTGACCCTGTTGATGTCAGTCGGAGTTTTGCCATTGGTTTCATCCAATAAATATCAATGGCAGGCAAAAAGGGCTAGAAGAAGCTCATGGTTAGGGGTTTCTGTGTTGCAAAATTTAGACCACAGATGGTTGGGATCTGGGTTGCATTGGAGTAAAGTATGTCAGATCCATATAAATGGTTCTGGTTTTGAGTCATCCCTGATAAACTATGAAGAAATACTCAGCTTTCAGTCAACTCTGGAATTCACTGCTGCAGGGAGGCTGCTGAGATAAATAATGTAGGGGGACTTTTTAAAGGAGCGGGTGATAGTACTGTTACACCTCTTAGGCTGTTAAATATTTGGAGTTAAATGGTCATAATAACAAACCCATATGCGTTAGGGAGTAAACTGATTCCTATTCCCCACCCACTCTCCCACAAGCAAAGAAATGGCCAGCTACTAAAGTTGGAGGGCCAGATCTTCAGCTGGTGTAAATTGACATAGCAGATTCAAGTCACTGGAGCTGTGCTGAGTTACAGCCACTGAGGATCTGGTCCTATACAATGATGCGCTCTGGGCATTGAGAGGGATTTTCACTTTGTTCTGGACCATCTGACATTAAACTGCTACCCAAGATGGGGTTTCCAGACTCCATCTAGCAGTTCATTTAATATGGTGTGACAAATCTTATCATCCTATGAATTAGAGGACGCTGCAAGAGTGGAGGATATTGTTAGCTCATGTGTCCTGGTCACACTCCATCCCCTTGCTATTTTCACTGGATACAAAGATGTGCCATGGGATTTTTCATTATTACAGGTAGTCAGAAGGACTTTGCTTTTAGACAGAGAAAGACAGAGCAGGTGATGTTCAGATTCAGATCCAGATTAGGAATGAATTTGAGGTTCAAGGCCAGGGTTTGGGAACCACAGAAATAGTGTCATTGTAATGAACTGGCCTGTATGTTTATCCACCACTGCCTCCTCTTGGATGAAATCAGTACTGCTTAGCTATGTCATAGGCCCTATAGTGCTACTGGGAGATTCTCCTTTAGTTCTAATGGGGGTGGCCTGGGCTATTAGCTGAATTCTATCCCTGCTATTGCCATGAAGTTCTGTGTGTGCAGCATAGTGACTACACTACCCGATGTCCACAACATTGTATTGTGCTATTTAACTATGCACCATACCCACGTGTTTATAGCATATCAGAACTGAGAGGGCTAGGAGCTCCTGGCTTGCAACATTTAGATATTAATATGAAAAGGTCTTACTGATAACTTTTTCTCATTATTTCTGTGTTAATGTAATTTCATGCAAACTTTCCCTTTCCGACACCGCTCCTGACTGCCTCTACACTTGTTCTATGCTGGATCAGCCCCCCAGCAATGCTAATAACAGCTTCTGGATCATTTTTATTCATTTTGTGCATTTCACTCACAGTACTTCATGTGACTTATGTATCCCCTGAAGCTCATATTTCTATTTGAATTGCAGGGCAAGTAGTGGGTTTTAACATTCCGACGGCACACACATTCTTCTTTCTCTCGAAATGAAAGATCATTTGAACTTTGAATTGCATTAGCATGACATTTTTCTACTAAATTACCCTGGCTGCACTCAACAGCCTGAAAAGAAACAAACCACTTTTAACTCTGTGCAGGTTAGGTAAATTTATAAATATCAGAAGTAATGCATGAGGAATGGAAGGGGAGGGAAAGATTTGGAGAAGTATTTGGCATTCTCCCCAGTAGAGGCAAAGCCCATCTGTGATCCTTCCAGATCTGAGCCAGGACGTACACTGTCCTTTTCCAGGACACATTTGAACCATTGAGGTCTGAGCATTAGTCACTGACTAATCAGGAGTCAGTTAAGCCAGCAGAGCTTGCAGCTGGGATGGCTTCATGTTCATTGTCTATTTAGACACAAGCTAACAGTATTGACGTCCTTCGAACTTCCACAATCTATCTGCCTACCTACCTATTCAGATCACTATAGTGTACAAGAGCAGGGTGGGGAAAGAATTAAGGTTGTCAAGGACTGTACAATTTACTTTTTGATTTAACTGCTGCTTTCTTTGCTCTCTCTTCCACTCTAAATAGGTAAAACAGGCATGAATAACCATTCTCATTTCAGAGATGTGTAACTGAGAGATTAAGTAATTTGCCCAAGTCCACACAGAAAGTCTGGGGTAGAGCCAGGAATCAAACCCATCTCTCCCTTAGTCACAAATGACATCCCTCCTCTCTAAACTATAAGCCTTCTTCTTCCCATCACCATCTGTAGGCACTGCCAATTTAACTGTTTCAAAATGCTGTCTCAGAAAAACCTCGAACTTCAGGGGATTCAGAATCCTGATCTATATCTGAATTTTGTATCTTGAGTTCTACCTCTAAACGGAGACATTTTTAAGAGTAACAGCTTTCATTCGTAGTGATACTATCTAGGATAAGAGTTCAAGGATTATTGCACAACTTAAAGCATTATGGGTGTTTTGTGCCATTCTCTAAAGCAGCTAGGCTACTGGACTGGATGACCCATTGTCCTGTTCTAGTATGCCCAGCAGTTCTTGTGTGAGGTCTGTGCATTGCTATTGAACTGTTTTGAGAAATGACGGGCATCTTGTTTAAAATGGAGAGGAAGGATGCTCCCAGGGTTAAAGCACTGGACTCCACTCAGGACCAGGCTTAGTTCCAAGCTCTGCCATAGCCTCACAATGTGACCTTGGCAAAGTTATTTAATCTCTCGTGCCTCAGTTCCCCATCTGTAAAATGGGGGGATAATAATACTCCCTTGTCTGTCTATTTAGATTGCAAGCTCTTTGGGGCAGATACTGTCCCTTATATGTCTGTGCAGCACCCCGCCCAGCAGGGCCCCAATCTCCGTTGGTGTTTCTAAGTGCAGACGTATCATAGAATCATAGAATATCAGGGTTGGAAGGGACCTCAGGAGGTCATCTAGTCCAACCCCCTGCTCAAAGCAGGACCAATCCCCAACTAAATCATCCCAGTCAGGGCTTTGTCAAGCCTGACCTTAAAAAATTCTAAGGAAGGAGATTCCACCAACTCCCTAGGTAACGCATTCCAGTGCTTCACCACCCTCCTAGTGAAATAGTGTTTCCTAATATCCAACCTAAACCTCCCCCACTGCAACTTGAGACCATTACTCCTCGTTCTGTCATCTGGTACCACTGAGAACAGTCTAGATCCATCCTCTTTGGAACCCCCTTTCAGGTAGTTGAAAGCAGCTATCAAATCCCCCCTCATTCTTCTCTTCTGCAGACTAAACAATCCCAGTTCCCTCAGCCTCTCCTCATAAGTCATGTGCTCCAGCCCCCTAATCATTTTTGTTGCCCTCCGCTGGACTCTTTCCAATTTTTCCACATCCTTCTTGTAGTGTGGGGCCCAAAACTGGACACAGTACTCCAGATGAGGCTTCACCAATGCAGAATAGAGGGGAATGATCACATCCCTCGATCTGCTGGCAATGCCCCTACTAATACAGCCCAAAATGCCATTAGCCTTCTTGGCAACAAGGGCACACTGTTGACTCATATCCAGCTTCTCGTCCACTGTAACCCCTACGTCCTTTTCTGCAGAACTACTGCCTAGCCATTCGGTCCCTAGTCTGTAGCAGTGCATGGGATTCTTCCGTCCTAAGTGCAGGACTCTGCACTTGTCCTTGTTGAACCTCATCAGGTTTCTTTTGGCCCAATCCTCTAATTTGTTTAGTCCCTCTGTATCTTATCTCTACCCTCCAGCGTATCTACCACTCCTCCCAGTTTAGCGTCATCTGCAAACTTGCTGAGAGTGCAGTCCATACCTCCTACAGATCATTAATGAAAATATTGAACAAAACCAGCCCCAGGACCAACCCTTGGGGCACTCCGCTTGATACCGGCTGCCAACTAGACATGGACCCATTGATCACTACCCATTGAGCCCGACGATCTAGCCAGCTTTCTATCCACCTTATAGTCCATTCATCCAGCCCATACTTCTTTAACTTGCTGGCAAGAATAATAACATTTTATCTCTCCCCAGGCATTCAGAAAATGATCACACTTGAACAGAACATCTCCATTCCTCCATGTCTCCCCACTCCAGAGAACATGGCAGTGCCCAACTATTTCCAAAGCCATCATCATGTGATGTTAATGGGTGGCAAGGACTAGAAAAACCTGGCTGTGCCACTGTCTGCACTTTAACCCTGAGAGCAGTTCCACAGCAATTCATACAAACCAGAATTGTTTTCCTCCTCCCCCGATCTGAGCAGTGGTTTGTTCTAAGTGGCTCCCACCCTTCTCCATGCCCAGGCTGGTATCTCCCAGGATGAATCTACAGGCTTTTTAGACCTCTGCCTTCTGCATTTACAGACAATGCATTTCCATCTGAAAAGGGAACTTAAAAGCTATTAGTCAGGGAACACAGCAGATAGTAACTATAGCAATGTATCAATCACTGTGCGGTAATTACACACCACTGGGCTGCCTGTAAAGGCCAGTCTACCTGGCAGAAAATGGCAGTAATCAGCCTATTGGCAGCAGACAATACGGCATCATTTGTAATTCTTATGGCTGCATGTTCCTCGTTTCACAGGGGCTGGATGCTAATCAATGAGTTGCCATAGTTACCTGGCATCGCACAGCTATCAATACATGATGAGATGCAAGAAAATTAGTGGGGCTTTCAGCTATGACTGCTGGGAGGAGCTCAGAGGATCTGGGGGGGAAGGGGGATCTGCCAGTATTGCCCACCCATGTACCCCAACAGGCAGGAAGCTCTTGGAGCTTGTACTCAACTCTCACTCTGTGATCCCAGTGCTGAGTTCAAAGAATCCCGCTCTCTGCTCAACACAGCAGGTCCCTTGCCCTTCCCAAGCACCATGTAAATGGGAAAGTCCTATCGAGTTCAACAGGAATTACATTATGAGTAGAATTACAGCATCACCGAGAGGACTCTACCAAAATCAGGGGCCCCAATCATGCCGGGCTCTGTACAAAAGCATAGCAAGACACAGTCCCTGCCCCAAAGACCTTGCAAACTAAATAGACAAGATAGACAAACACTGGGAGGAGAAACAGAAGGTAAAGTGACTTGACCAAGGTCACACAAGAAGAATGTGGGAGATTGGGGAACTGAACCCACATCCAGGGGGGCCTAGCTCAGTGTCATCCCTTCTCAGAATGCAATAGGGTTTTGGAGGAATAGAATAGACTAGAATACCCTTGTGGTTTTAATGAGGAAGTTTAGCCCTACAAACTCAGCCAGCCACATCAAAAACAGTAGAACTTCAAAATCTGCCCCCAAAGTCAGGGACTTTCCTCTTAATCTTAATCAAATGTGCTAAGGGGAGCAGGAAGATTTCTGCTAACGACCTAATTACTTTAATATGCAGCAGTATTAAAAAAGAAAGTGACACTTGATGTTCAAGAAATTTAAGCCTAGTTACAAATCAATTAACTTCCTAAATTGTTCTTATTAAAGTAATTAAATTACCTACCTCAAGCTAGAATTTGCAGCAAAACCTTGAGTCTTTTTTATTTTTCCTCCACTGCTCCATGAAAACACTATTGTGTTTGGGGGGAATGTGGTTCTCTTGTGAGACTGAGTTGTGCTGATATATTAAACATGTCACACCAGGGAGGCAGTTTTGTCTGTTGGTAAGACCAGGGAGACCAGGAGTCAGAGCTCCTGGGTTCTAAACCCAGCATTAAGAAGGAGTGTGGTCAAGTGGTTAAAGCAAGTTGTAGGGACTCCTGGGTTCTAGACCCAACACTGGAAGGATGTATGGTCCGGTGTTTAGAGCAGGGGAATTGGAGTGAGGATATCAGGTATTGTTCCTCCAGTAGGCACTCAACGACCCTGGTTCCCAGTAGGTTATCTAATATCAGACTCATTACACCCATTCTCAGCTTGTCTTGTCAGTTACATCAGCTGATACCAGGCTCTTTCCGTTTGTTCTCAGTACCACTTTGGTGTGCAGCTAATGGTGCTGTAAAACGGGCTTTGGTTTACCTGTGTATTGCCTGATGTAGCCTGTCAGGCAATATACAGGTAAACCAAAGCCCTTTCTACGGCACCATTAGCTGCACACCAAAGTGACACTGAACTACTTAGTGGATGAACTGACTCTATGTGTATGTTTTTATCGTATGTGTGGCTGCAGCTGAGCCTTGGACCTCAACATTGTCATCCAACACCTCTACCAAGTGATTCACTATGAAGACTTCCAAAGGCTGAATTAGGATGTGTCCTGAGAATTTAGGCCACAGTCCTGCAAGCTCCATGCAGATGGACCCCTGAATGGGTGCAGGGGTCTGCCAGCATGTATGAGCTTACAGGATCTTGGTGTCAGCTTGGGATGGCTTTTCTATCCATCACAGCCACTTGCCAGCAGACGGTAGACTGTTCCCTTAATGCTCTTTGGATGTATCTGGAAATGGTTGATATGAGGTCAGGTTTATCTGTGGGGCTGCCTTTTATGAAGATGATGACTGCCTGAGCTCACTGGCTTCTGCAACTATGTAAGCGGAATGTTCAGATTCTACCAAGATGAATGAGATCTTGGGTCTTTTGATAGGTCACTAAACCCTGCCACTTTTCAACTAGTCTGCAGCTGCTGTCACCATCAAAACAGGCTTTATTTCCACAGATATTCCCAGCCACCACTGCTGGGCATTTAGTGACACGACACATTGATCCCTGATTCCCCACTGCCTGGTGCATTGTGTCCTCATATTTACCTGTGCAAAGGGAATGCAAAACTCTATCACTAGATTCTGATATGGGACAGGGTTTGCACTCGCTTGGCCCGGAGGTAAATGCCTACACAAGATGCAGGGCAGTGGAGAATCAAACCCCTTGTGTGTGTTTATCTGGAGGTTTAAGGAGGAAAATTCATTTTTTAAAACACTGGAGATAAAAGGGGAATGCCGGATCTGATACTGGCTAAGCTATTAAACAGTCATAGCAGCCTCTTGTGGCCATGGAGAGTGGTACAGGTGTGAGCTGTTTGAATCTTAGGGCCTGACCCTGCAAGCCTTTGTTTGCAGGGCCAGCTCCAGGCACCAGCCCACCAAGCATGTGCTTGGGGCGGCGCCTGGAGGGGGGCGGCAGGGCGGGGCGCTCCGGCCCGAGAGCAGGACCGCGACTGGGCTCGCCGTCCTTCCCGCGGCGCTCTGGCCACCAGGGAGAGCAGAGCCGCAGCGGGCTCGCCGCCCTCCCGCTGGCGCTCCGGCCAGTCGGGGAGAGCAGAGTGCCGCGGTGGGCTCGCCGCCCTCCCCCCAGAACTCTGGCCGCCGGAGAGAGCGGAGACCCCCGGCCGGGCTCGCCACCCTCCCCCCGGTGCTCTGGCCGCTGGGGGCTCTCCGCCCTCCTCTCGGCGCTCTGGCCGCCGGGGACTCGCCGCCGGGGAGAGCGGAGAGCCCCGGCCGGGCTCTCTGCCCTGCTCCCGGCGCTCTGGTTGCCAGGGAGAGCGGAGAGCCCTGGTCGGGCTCTCCACTCTGCTCCAGGCACTCTGGCCACCAGGGATTGCGGGCCCGTGGCCGGGCTCGGCGCCCTCCCCTGCCGTGCGGGGTTGCGCGGCGGGTGGCTTTTTTGCCTAGGGCGGCAAAAAAGCCTAGGGCGGCAAAAAAGCCAGAGCCAGCCCTGTTTGTTTGTGTGAGTTGTCTCGTTTCCTCACAGGAGTGAGGACCACACTGCGGTGAGTAAGGGCTGGCAAGGTCAGGCCTTCAGTCTGCACATTTTACTAGGAGAAGGAAAAATGTTCAGAATCAAAGTGAAAGTAACAAGAAATCATTGGCTAGATCCTGAAGTCCTGCCTGAGGAAAGACATCAGGATTTAGACCCATCACAACATGATTTAATTATGTCTCCACTCAGTGAGCAGATTCGAAAATGAAACTGACCAGGAACTCAGACTAAGATACTCTTTGTGCTAGAGATGGCTCTACCGAATAAAATGGCCTTGCAGCATAGTGACTAGCTACTTTAAATCAGCTTCTATCCTAGTGGTTCAAGTAGGCCAGAGGTTCTCAACCTTTTTCTTTTTGAGGCCCCCCCAACATGCTATAAAAACCCCATAGCCCGATTGGGCCACAACAATTGTTTTTCTCCATATAAAAGCCATGGCCAGCATTAAGGGGTAACAAGCAGGGCAATTGCCCTGGGGTCCTACAATGCTAAGTTGCTCAGGCTTCGATTTCATCCCCCGGTGTTGGGGGTCGAGGTTCCAGGCTGCAGTCCTGCATGGCAGGACTGCGCAGCAGGGCTTTGACTTTATGCCCTGGGCCCTACAAGTCTAACACCGACCATACTTGGCAGACCCCTTGAAACCTGCTTGCGGACACCCACAGGGCCCAGAACCCCTTGTTGAGAACTACTAGACTAGGCTATCTCAGAGGAGTGAATGTAGCTTTAAGCCATACTCTGCTGGAATAACTCCCTCTATCACCTGACCAGCGCTGTGAGAATAACTGATTTGTTGATTTGCTGGTAGTTCCAAAAAAAGTTGGGGGGAAAAAGTTGCTTCAAGCTGATCCACGAGGAAAATTATCCAAAATTTTCAGCAAACTGAAAAGTTGAAAAAAAAAAAATAAACAAAAAGTCATTTCAAATAAAAAAAATGAAACATTTCATTTCAAAAATGTCAAAACAAAATATTTAGGGTTTTTAAGAATTTGGGCTTTGAACAGGAGGGGTGTTTGACCAAAACAATTTGAAAAAATTGAAACACATTCGCAAAATGTTTCAATCAACCCAAATCTGCATTTTTCTCCCCCCAAAAAAGTTTGAGTCAAACAATTGCCCCAACTCTAGAGATGACTATGTTACACCACAGGTTAAGGACAATTTAAACCTGATGTAGCTATGATGCATGTTCCTCCATGCAAAATTATTTTCTATTTCAGAAGAGACTAGAAGCCCCTGCTGAGATCAGGGCCCCATTGTGTTAGATGCTGTATGGCCACATAGTGAGAGACAGTTTATTCTCTGAGTAGTTTACTCTCAAGAGTTTACTCTCTGAGTAGACAAGATAGAGAGGTGGTGCAAAAGCACAGAGAGGGGAAGTGATTTGCCTGAGGTCACATAGCAGAAGTAGGAACAGAACCCAAATCTCCTGCCTCTTCCCAGCCCAGTACCCCAATCCACTAGACCCCCTTGACTTTCTCACTCTCCAAAACAATTCTCCACATCTGTCCCCAAAAGGGAAGGCATTCTGTTGTTATATGTCCTCTTCTCTGGGAGCGGTAGATAACAGGCTGCACACATGCATCTGCCATGCAAAGTGCCCTGGCTTTTTTCCAGTGTGCCTGTTTAGCAAGAATGTGGCCAGCAGAGAGCAGCACAAGCTAAGGACAAAGGCCCTCCAGCCAGATGGCTGAACACATTGCAGTAAGCCAGATGCCATGCCTTGGGTAGTCCCGTAACAGTCCGATCTTTGCAGTCCCAGATGAATGCTAGTAGGGAGAGTCCCCTGCATCCATACCACCCTCCCAACATGGCCTCAGCCCCGAGGCCTATAGCCAATGTCTCTCAGGCTACGTCTTCACTACAAGGGGGGGGAGGGTGTCAATTTAAGATACGCAAATTCAGCTACACAAATAGCGTAGCTGAATTCGATGTATCCAAGCCGACTTACCCCGCTGTGAGGACGGCAGCAAATCAACCTCCGCGGCTCCCTCGTCGGCGGCGCATACTCCTACCTGCGCTGGTGGAGTACAAGCGTCGATTCGGGGATCAATTGTCACGTCCCGATGAGACGCGATAATTCGATCCCCAAGAGATCGATTTCTACCTGCCGATTCAGGCGGGTAGTGAAGACGTAGTCTCAGGAATTAGCGAGTCCTTAAGCGTTCTCTCTTTCCTGATTTCATCTGCCCCCTTCTGGCATTTCCCTCTTAACACCATTAACCTCAGGGACCCATCTGTTCACTTTTTCCCCAGGCATTAGTTGGCCAGTGGCCCTGGGTGCAAGATGTTCCCATTTCAGACAACATCCGAGGATCTGGCCTCAGCAGAAGTGGATCAGAACATCCTCCTTACCTCCAAACTCTTAGGGATGGAATCTTCACTCAGGGGGAAAAAATGACTCTTGTGGCTTCCCTCTCCCCAGCTGCCTTGTTCTGCAGATGTGACGCCCGTGTCCCTTGTTCTCTGTTCACCCCATTTGGTCACTATTAGTGACTGAACTCTCTGGGTGCTGGCCGAAAGCTCCAGGATTTTTACTTGATTCCTTGCACTGTGGTCGAGTGATGCTGATTGACAGCCCCCCAGTGACTGGTCTGTCACTGAACCCTTCCCCACAGTGACAGCCCTCCCGTTCCAGGGAGAGGCGAGGTGCCCTGGGCAGGAGCCAGCTGTCAGTTTAGCATCTGCTCTGAGATAGGATTGCTCTGCCCTTTCACAGCTCCAGCGTGGCAGCTGACCAGTTCCCTGCTTCTGCTCCTCACCCGAGGGAGGCTGGGGGAACACAACAGAGAGATATTAGCCAGTAAAAGCTCATCTGCTGTATGAGCTGCCTGTAATGTGGACAGGAGTGGGTCATGCATCCCCTGCCCATTGTGTTTGTCAGATGCTTTCAAAAACAGCCAGGGAAAGTGTTTGCATCTATCCAAGTTTTTATCTGGGTTGTGTATTCCCAAATTGCAGAACAACTTCGGATCTGTGTTTATATCACCCCATTGCTCGCTGGCACCTTGTTTATTGCACCTCTCTATGTGCATCATCATTTCTGTCTGAGCTACACAAAGTGCCTGCATTGCACCCACAAAAATATTCATGGATAGGCAAACAGGTAACCACACTTATAACACAGGTCACTGCATGTACTACTACCTCTTATATACCCATGGCATCTTTCATCCCAATGGATCCCAAGGCACTCTGCCAGCTGTTTACTTGCAAGGCTGATGAGATGCAGCTGCCTCTGGGGTGAAAGGAGGCAGGGCCGGCTTTAGCAAGTGTGAGGCCCAATTCGTGGGGCTTGTACTCACCGGGCAGCGCTCCGAATATTCACCGTCACTTCAGATTGCTGCGCTCCGGCCGGGGGAGCGGGGCTGTGGGGCTTGCCACGCTCCGGCCGGGGTAGTGGCAAGGCCGGTGCAAGGAAATTTCGTGCCCTAGGCGAAACTTCCACTTTGCGCCACCCCCCCAGCTAACCCCGCCCACCGCCCCCCCTTGGCAGCTAACCACCCCCCCCCGCCCCTCTCACACGAGGAGCCCCCTCCCCCCCCGCAGCAGCTAACCCCAACCGCCGTGGCAGCTAACCCACCCCACCCCGCCCCACCCGGGGAGCCCCCCCCTCACAGCAGCTACCCCCCCTTGCAAGCCCAACTTCCACAGCAGCTAACCCAGCCCAGGGAGTGCCCCCCCGCAGCAGCTAACCCAGCCCCCCTCCGTGGCAGCTAACCCGGCCCGGGAAGCCCGCCCCAGCTCTCCTCCGCTGAGCACTCCGGCGCTGCTCTAATTCTCCTCCCCTCCCAGGCTTGCGGCTCTGATTGGAGGAGACTTAGAGCGGGGGCTGTGTGCTCAGTGGAGGAGGCAGAGTGGAGGTGATCTGGAGCGGGGAGCAGTTCCCCGTGCGCGTCCCCCTGTTACTGCGGGCGGCCCTCCCTGTGTTCCCTGCGCCCCAGCTCACCTCCACTCCACCTCCTTGCCTGAGCAGGCTTTTAGGCGCCCTCAACCACTAGGTGCCCTAGGTGGCAACCTAGTTTGCCTAAGTGGTTGCACCGGCCCTGGGTAGCGGGGCCGCGGGGCTTGCCACTCTCCGTCCAGGGGATCGGGGCCACAGGGCTTGCCACGCTCCAGCCAAGGTAGCGGGGTCGCAGGACTTGCCGCGCTCCAACCAGGGTTGCAGGGCCGCGGGGATTGCCGCGCTCTGGCTGGGCACAGGGCCCTCTTAGGCATGGGGCCCGATTCGGGGGAATCGGCCTAAAGCCGGCCCTGAAAGGAGGGTGGCAGCCACTCACACAGTCATACTCTCTTGTGATTATGTTTCAAATACAAACCTTCCAGTTGCCTGTCCTAAAATATAAAATTAACTACAATTAACTGGACACAAAGAAATTGCATCTTGGAGGATCCCAGTGGCTCACGGTTTATGGTGTCCCTAGCATCCCTGGATTTACATTTCAGCATTCCAGGACTGCTAGTTCTTACTACACACAGAGAGACTACAGTGGACATATATCCCCAGGCTCCAAACCTATTAACTGCAAGGCAGTTAGAGAATCTTTTTTTCTGAGTGTTTGATGGGGTTATCCTCGCCTAGTAATTGCTCACCATGCGGTTATGCGGCACGCTAATGACACGCAAGGAGAGGCCGACTTGGAGCTGGAAGCTGGGAGGTTGGGTGTGTTCTGAATATGCACACGCCATCCACATGGGATTTCAGGTACATGCCAAGATCAAGAAACAGATCTGCCTTTTCATTTTAAATAACAGCATCTGAGTTTGGCACCCTGAGGTCACATGTGCTCTTTCCTCTCCAGGGTGTGCATGTCCAGGATGCTGACTGAGGGTCCCCCTGATGCCAGCTGAGCACTGTTTACTCTCTGTCAAGGACATTTCCAGCTTCTTGTGCCAGCTCAGCTCTTCCTACTCTCCTGGCCAAAAGGGGAAGTAGGCTCAACTGAAGGGAACAGAACGTTGGAGAGAAATGGGAGGCTCAGTGGGGACAAAAACCTGTCCCTGTTGCAGTGAGGAGAAGTTAATGGGAGGAGGGAGAGGGCTAAACACAAGGGAGTGTGAGGAAGACAGAAGGAAAGAGAAGGGAGGAAGAGGAGAGAGAGGAATGAAAGTTGAAGATATGGGGCCTGATCCACTGCCACTGAAATCAATGGCAGCCTCTCAGGTGACTTTGGCCCAGGCTCATGAGTGTGGATGTTTTAAGACAGGAGGAAGAGAAAGATACTGGAGACTGGGAGAAAGAGAAATGGAGTGAGAGGAGGCATCTCTTAACCAAATCACCACAATGAAATCGCTCTCTCTCTGCCCAGGAAACCAGCTGAAGCAAAACAAAATTCTATTTTCCTAGAAACCTAGTGGGCTCGACCTTACCTTGGGCTGTTGCAAAAACAAAGGGAGCTCTTTGATGCAAGCAAAACCATCCTTACTCTGAAAACAAAGCTCCTCCAGCTCCACACCTAAGCTAGCTCCTGCCTCAGCCCCAGCCATGATTCTTCCCCCTGGAGAAGGTGGGGGGAACGTCCCCCTGGAAGCTAGCTGTGGCCGTTGGCCGTGATGGGAGCACTTTGCCAAATTCATGCACTCTGATTGGAAGCACCTTTGTCCCAGCCAGAAAAGAACTGGTGGGTTTGGGCAGCTCTGCTCCTGAGAGCTGTGTTTTCCCTTTGTCGGTGGTTTCGCTGTCAGTGTTTCCCTTTAAAATTCTACATGTCCCCCTGGTCTGCTTTTCCCTGCCTGAGGTTGTAAGGTCACTGCTGTGCTGATGGTCTCTGAGGGCAAAATGGCTCTTCATTGCAGGCTGATGTGCTTCTAGAGAGATGTCTGGAAGAGGCTATCTTGAATGAACCTTAAATATAGGACAGGCTGGGTCAGCACTTCTGGGGATTCAGAAAAGAGCCAACTAATTGATCACTTGGCTATTTGCAAAAAGGCAACCTATCCTAGCATACATGCGCAGAGGGGTTTATGATGTGGAGCAAACAAGGAATTTCCCGTGTAAGGCAGGACATTAAAGAATCCAGCACACACAGCATCTGTATAACTGAGCCATGAATGCTCCCTCTGGGCTGCAAATGGTGCTAGCCCATGAGCCAGCTGATGTTTGGATCTTTTCCCATGTTTCTCAGTCCTCCTGCCTCCAGACGTGCGCTCTAACCCATAGACTGGGCTCCCACTACAAAACAAAAAGCCAGAGGCTTGCCGGGTTAAAGATGACACTGTGTAGCTGCCATGACTCCCTCGAGTGGCTCTGGTGTGAGGGAACCCAGCCATTGATTGAGCTTTTCCCTTTAGAAAAATTACCACAAAAATGGTTCTAGGCAGTAGAGTGACATGCACCCTGGTGCAGAGCCTGTGTAACCCACTGGTCAGAGTGTATGTTACACGTCCCTCTCTGTGCCCAACCCACAGATGATATGCGTCTGTTACAGCCCCCCATGAGGAAGTTTGGCTCTTTAGCTCAAGCTGCATCAGCATATGCATTTAGTTCTCCAGGTCCCTGGTTTAATCCCCTGTAGGATGGCAGCACAAATGTACCACTTAGGCTCTGTTTCTGAGGTTGAAGTTCTTTTAGGGCTATTAGAATCAATGAGAGTCTTTAGACTGACATCAAAGGGCTTTAGATCAAGCTGTTAGGGTTTAAATCAAAATTAAGTGATGCGTAAACCCTATTCACTTTCAAAGTGGATTAAGATAAATCAGAAAAAATTACCCTTACTCCAGAATAAGAGCGTCCACACTGGGAGCTATTCTGGATTATCTATTCTGGTCAATTTCCCCATGTAGATATGCCCTAAGTGAAACAGGGAAGATTTCTTTCTTTGTTTCATTAACTGAGCTAAACTGTACTTAGTCCCTCGAGCCATTCCAGCAGGGCCTTTTAACCCAGTTTAAACACCATGTATTTGTGTTGGGATAAGAGCTCGTTATATAAGCTGATCCTGAGTGGTTCTGAAAGGTGCAGCTCAGAAATGGGTGAGTTTGCATTTTACTTGGGTTGCCTTTTTTATTTTTTTGGTGCATGCACGTGTGGTGGTTAGCTGAACGAACAATGAATGTTCCATTTTGCACCAGGGGGTTTGGGAGGCTTTTTAATTGATGTCTGCAAAGTGCTTTGAAATCCTCACAGGAGCAGTGCTGGAGAAGTGCAAAATATTAGACCATGTCTCTGTTACAGCAGCTGCAGCGGCACAGCTATGGGGTGGGAGCTGTACCACTGCTGCGCTGTGGGGTAGACATTTCTTACATCCAGGAAGAGGTTTTTCTATCGATGTAGTTAATCCACCTCTCCGAGATGCAGTAGCTAGATGGATGGAAAACCTAACCACATCCATACCAGCGTTACGTCAGCCTAACTCCAGTGCTCAGGGCACACATTTTTTCACAGCCCTGAAGGATGTAGCTAGATCGATCTAACTTTTAAGTATAGACCAGGCCTTAGGGCTTGTCTACACTACCGCACAGGGTCGATCCAAGATACGCAGCTTCAGCTATGTGAATAGCGTAGCTGAAGTCGACATACTTAGATCTACCTACTGCGATGTCTTCACTGCGGTAAGTCAACAGCTGACGCTCTCCTGTCAACTCCGCTTGCACGCCTCATTCTGATGGAGTACCGGAGTCAACAGGAGAGCACTAAGTGGTCGATTTATCGTGACTAGTATAGACGTGATAAATCGATCCCCGCTGGACTGATCGCTGCCTGCCGATCCGACAGGTAGTGTAGACAAGCCCTCAGTGTTACTAGGTCTTTTCCTCCTGGGGAGGAGCCCCGATTGCTGAATCTGGTGTAGCTGTGTGGTTGACGATCCCTGAGCGCAGACGAGGGTAAGCCAGATCGTGCATTTACCTCCTTTATCATCTCAGTCAGTGCAGATCCCAGTTTGCCCGTGTTCATACTAAAAGGCCAGCCAGTCAGCTGCATTGGCGTTCACTGTCAATTCTGCCCTTTAAAATGCTCCCTGGACAACCCTCCTTTCTCTCTCCCAACCAAAGACCCACTAGTGTTCTTCATAGCATGAGCAAGTGAGATGAAATAACCACATGCCCCAGACCTTCCCTCAGCACTCAACTCAGGGGTCTCCTTCTGCTGTAAGGGGGAGAGACTCCATGAGTAGGTTTGACAGACATACAACTGCTCAGGATTAGAAACAAAAACGGGAATTTCCATGGGGTGGAAAGGAGTTAGGTGTCCAACTTCCATGGAATGTTGATGACATTTGGGTGTGTAAGGCCCAGATCTGGACCTAAGTCCCTTTGACTCTTGAAATCCCAGGCAGCCGTTTATTTTTAAAACTTACATACTGATTAACAAAACAAAGCATTGATGGCCCAAACTTTTCCCTGCCAATGGGTTGTGGAATATTTCTCTATAGAAAGAAAGACCTTATCATTAGGGCTCGAAGCAGACATATCAAAATACTGTGATCTGAAATGCTCTGGTTGGGTTCCTTGCACAAGGGCCTTGTGTTTTTAATTTGTTCTCAGTGACTAGCATGCGTTCAATTGCTGTGTGAATAAATAAGGAGGAGAAAAGTGAGAAACGTAGGCAGGGATGGAGTTGTCCAGAATCTCATTCCTCTGCTGCGTGCCCAGTTGTCAATTTTATTTTAAGACTAGAAAATAGGCTTGAGATGGATTGAAATTTTACTGGTGTGACCCACTGTTCAGTGTGTGCTACATGTCTCCTTCAAATGGCTGAGCCACAAAGGTTTCCTGAGTCAGCTGTCAGATTGCCCAATGCTCAGCTCCCAGAATGGGGGCCACAATTTCAAAAGTGCTGAGTACCTGACATGCTGAGCACTTTTGAAAACCTGGTCACTGATTTTGGTGCCCAATGGACAGATTTTCACAGGAGCTCAGCACATACATTTGGGGCCAGGTTTTCAAAACTACACAGCTCCCTTTTACTGCTGACAGGTCCCATGGTTGGCCAGAGTGGGCTCAGCTGCACTTGCTTTCAGGCTGGAGATGCAGCACGTACTGACATCTCGCTGGCTGGCCATTCCATTCAGCCCAAGGTGATCAGGCCTCAGCAGAATGCTCCTGCGGTGCTAATTGCATATCAGTGAGGTGGAGCGTTACTGTAACCACAGACCTGGAATGCTGTAAAAGTGCATAAAGAGATGTATGCATTCAATTATGCAAAAAACTCATCCTTTATGGGCTTTGGATTCTAGTTTATAATACATTAAGCTAAACTGCACAGCACGTTCGGTTTTCATGGACGTCCATAAACGAGAATGGCAGCACGTTTGGGAAAGGGCTTGCAGAGCAGGCTGCCTGGTTGGAATGGATCATTTACCTCTCCCATTGCACCAGCTGTACATTAGCAGCATTCCCCAGGAGTAGGGGTGTGGGTAGGGTGACCAGATGTCCCTATTTTATAGGGAAAGTCATGACTTTGGGGGCTTTGTCTTATATAGGCGCCTATTACCCCCCATCCCCTGTCGAGATTTTTCACCCTAAGTGTGGGAGAAAAGCAAATCAGGTGTGTGAGCCCAAGAATGGGCCAGAAAGGAATTGTGGGCTGGGAAGAAACTGATGCTGCAGAATGATGCCAGAAGTAATGTGACAGGGGTATAAGGATGAGCTAAGCTAAGCAAGATATGAATTCTTGGAGTCTGGAGTTACAAAGGGCTCAGCTCTGTAATGGGTAAGCCAGTCTCAAACAGTCATGGAGACACTCGCCTCCTGAAGAGCTCCAGTTTCAGTAAATGCACCAAACTCGGAGCTAGTTTCTGCCACTCTTGCTCATGGTGAACAGTACCTTACTCTGTAAGTACCCCCATTGAAACCAATGGGGCTACCTGTGGAACAAGGCACTGGTCAATGTAAGGGAGGCCAAATCAGACCCCAAGCGTTGAAGCTAAATCTAATATGATCATTATTCTATGCCTAACATAGACCAGCTACATATTTAATGAGCAGGGCCGGCTCTGGCTTTTTTGCCTCCCCAGGCAAAAAAGCCTCCGGCCGCCCCCCCACCCCCACCCCCGCATGGCAGGGGAGGGCAGGGGGGGCCGGAGCCCCGGGGGGAGGGCGGCGAGTCCAGGCCGGGGCTCCGCTCTCCCCGGCAGACGGGGAGAGGGCGCCGGGGGGGGGGAGGGCGTCCGGAGCCCTGGGAGGAGGGCGGAGTGCCCGGCCAGGGCTCCACTCTCCCCGGCGGCCAGAGCGCCGGGGCGAGGGCGGCAAGTCCCGGCCGGGGCTCCGCTCTCCCCGGCGGCCGGAGCAGGAGCGCCGCACCGCGCCGCCCCCCTCCAGGTGCTGCCCCAAGCACAAGCACAAGTTAATGAGGGTTAACTACTATACAATAGAAATACAACTAGAGTAGCCAGAGTGTATCTCTGTGGTGGAAGTAGATACCTAGATAGCATTGCAGATTGTCAGTCTGTGCATCTAATGCACACATTTATTATGTGCACATCTTACTGCAATTAAATGTGTTAATTAATTGATTCATATTACTGAGAGCAGAGATATGTAAAACAATGCACACATGCAAAAATATGTTAAAAAAGTGGCAATTGCGACTGAGTGTTGATGATGCTTGGATGCCTGTCCCTCTGCACCCTGGACTCAGGTGGTTCTTTTCACCCATCCTATGCTCGCACCCCTGGATGCTGATTTCCTCCCAGCCCCATGTTAATTTCTTTCAGTTGGCCCTGGTAGCTAGATTCTTCCTGTCCTTCCCCTTATTCCTGGATTTGTTTTGTTCTTTTCTTTGCTTTCTAATTTTGAGAACAAAGGGGAAGCGAGGGGGAGGTGGAATTGGAGTGGCTTCCTTTTTAATTGGAAACACTTTCTCTCCCTCCCCCCCACATTCCCAAGAGGGGCACCACTTATCATTGATGTAATGCATGAGTTATGAAATAAGTCGACCGTGGTGTCAGCCCAGCAGACCCCCACTCTCAGTTCAGGCAATGGGAGCGGCTGCAAATCTCCTCTTTTATTACAGTAATTACCGATGATTCTATCACCATAAAAATCAAATTAGTCTGCCGCAAGATAAGGCCCCAGCCCAAGGCTGCAGTGGGAGAACAGACGTGGGGGTTTGTTATCTCGGAGATGCAGCACGGGAGGAAATGGAGAACAAAAGGAGACCAATCAGGAATTTGGCTCCTCTCTGCTGAGACGACTGCATGGGGGACTGGAGATGAGGAGAACGAAGGGGAATGGGTAAAGGGACCTGGGGTCTTAGTGTTTTCCCTGCCTCTACCCAGTGCTGTTTTTTCAAACTGCTCTCCAGGAGGGGCCAGTCGCTTCAGCCTGCATCAGCTTGGGGCAGAGGTCCCAGCTGGATCTCAAGCAGTGTTTCCTACCAGGGAGGTCTGGCAGATAGCTCTTGAAAGCGAAGGGTTGACTGACATGGCTTGGTTCAAGGGGAATGTGCAATCTTCCCGTGAAAACAGCTCTACTAGCACACTGACCAGACAGACAGCCCTCTTTACCAGGGCCGGCTCTGGCTTTTCTGCCGCCCCAGGCAAAAAAGCCTCCGGCCGCCCCCCGCACGGCAGGGGAGGGCGGCGGGGGGCCGGAGCCCCGGGGGGAGGGCGGCAAGCCCCAGCCGGGGCTCCGCTCTCCCCAGCGGCCGGGGGGAGGGCGCCGGGAGGGAGGGCGGCCAGAGCCCTGGGAGGAGGGCGGAGTGCCCGGCTGGGGCTCCGCTCTCCCCAGCGGCCAGAGCGCCAGGGGGAGGGCAGCGAGTCTCGGCCGGGGCTCCGCTCTCCCCAGCGTCTGGAGCCGGAGCGCCACACCGCGCCACCCCCCTCCAGGTGCCATCCCAAGCACAAGCTTGGTGGGCTGGTGCCTGGAGCCGGCCCTGCTCTCTACTCTTCTAGTCCTCAGGGCCTTTCGTTCTCCCTGCTCTGCTGATGCAGCCAGGACTGCAGTCTCCTGGCTATTCCATCCTGTTCGCCACACTGTGACCTACCAATGCTCCTCTCCTACTCTGGAGTCCCACTGCAGTCCCAGTCCCAGACTCCCAACATGCACAGCTCTTAGGGTAACCAGATAGCAAGTGTGAAAAATCGGGTTGGGGGTGGGAGGTAATTGGCACCTATATAAGAAAAAACCTCAAATATTGGGACTGTCCCTATAAAATCAGGACATCTGGTCACCCTAACAGCTCTACCAATGCCCTTCAGTCTCATTCTCAAGCCCACCCTGTTGTTCCACCCCCTAGCCCCACATACAGCTTTTCTGGTTTTTAGTATTCTTCATCAGCCTCCCATAAAGGAGAAAGGAGATGAGGTTGCAGATTCCCCAGCAGATAAATTCCACCAGGTGAATTTACAAGGCTGGCTGAGATGCTATGGAGAAGAATGAGGTAAATCATTAACTGCAGCTGCGTCCCCCTGCCATCTTAATGGACTGGTGTAATGAACACATCACACAGGATTTATTAGCACTGGATCCCAGACATTGCAGTAACATGACAAATTCACTTTGACTGACTGACATCGACAAGATCACACTGCCTGACTCCCCTTGAAGTCACCGGCCCCCTTCAGTCTCTCGTCTTTACGTTTGCCTGCAAAGTGCTATACTGCTCTGTAGCTAACACCAGTAACCCTGGAAGTTCATTGCATGGCATCGCAGTTCAATAGATACCCTGCCAAGGCCTTGGCTGTGAGCATCCTGGCCATGTGGAGCAATAGGTATATCAAGTTACCGGTTATTGCGTTACCAGTCTGAGTGGCTGTGACTGCGAGCGCAGCAAGAAGAGAAGGGAAAGGGGGTGGAGTCTAGGGGAGGTTCTGCACACACAAGGCAAAACAAGGGGAACGTTGTCCTTTGTTGGGGGGGGATGTCCTTTGTTGGTGGGTATCATCCTTGTAATTATTTATATTGCAATAGCACCTCCATGCTCCCCATTGTGCTAGGTGCTGTTCACACACATAGTGAGGGACAGTCCCTGCCCCAAAGAGCTCATTGTCTGAACAGACAAGAGAGCGGGTGGGAGAAAGGAAGGGTTACTATTTCCGTATTAGAGATAGGAACCCTGAGGCCCAGTCAGTTCCAGAGACTCGCCCAAGGTCATCTATTAAGTAAGGAGAGGTGCTCTGACATTACAGTGCAAAGGGCCATAAGAAGCACTGGGATAGACAGTCACACAGGGAGTCTGTAGCAGAACCTGGAAATGAACGCAGTTCTCCTGACTCTTTCTCCAGTCCCTTAAGCACGTCCTTCCTTCATATTACCCAGTATTGTCTAATAATGTCATCCCAAACAGTGGGAAAGGAGGGATGCAGGAGTGGAATGGTTTGATTAGGATGGCAGTGGATACACCTTATAGGAAGTACCAGCTCTATGGTTTTTGCTGTCCTGAGCTAACAGGAAATCTGTGTCTGCCCCTCTGCTAATGTCTGTCTACACTAGAAGCACTTTACTGGTATAGGAATACTGGTATACTATACTGGCAAAACACTCCTGGCATGGACACAGATATACCATCAAAGCTGTGCTTTGTACTAGTATCATAAAACCAACCCTCAGATGGAAACTAACTACACCAATAAAAGCAAAGCATAGCTTCATCTACACCACTGACACAGCTCTGTTGGTCGGGGATCACACCTTTTCACACCCCGACACACACAGGTATGCTGGCAGAAGGCTGTAATGTAGACCGGGCCAGAGAAGGACTGGGTATTCCCCTGGTCTGGGAAGCAAAAATGAGCCTGTGCTGTCTTTAAAGTGATGATTTCTCTCCCCCTTTTTGTTTTTAAACAGCCCTGCCAGCACTCACACATTGAGCAGTTGCTAAGCATTTTGCTGCCCTAGGAAATGTTCTGCCTGGATGGTAGAACTGATAGACAGCCCTCAGCTCGCCTTTTTTAAAGGGAATATGAGATGCAAAATTAGCCCAGGCCAATTGTGGAAATTAATGATCCCTTTGGAACTTTTCACAAAGATGGGGAGGGCTAGCCTATGTCCTGTCTCACTATACTTCCCCCACCCCCGCCCGCCCACCCCACCCCTGCAGTTCTAGGTGGATAGAGGATTCGCCTTGCCTTTTGGCACTAATTTATTTTATGACATCATTTTGCAGTTAAACACCTGCCAGATTCCTCCCCAGAGTTGACTGCATTTCAGTGATGTGGTGAAGGAATTCTAGTATACTTTATAAATACTTTGTGATGTACGTTGGGGTCTTTCAGGATGAAAGGCACTATGTAAATGCAAGATACTCTTTTATTAGTTATTGAGAACTGAAATATGTGAGTGTGTATATATATATATATATATATATATATATATATATATATATA
>NC_048299.1:152842558-152951418 GCF_013100865.1 Trachemys scripta elegans
CCCTGTAGCCCCATGTGCCATAGGGTCACCCTGTCCCTCCTCTGATCCATTCCCTCCCATTCCTAGTAGACAATGGGTCCTACTATGTTGCTTTGGATTTGTACAGCACCAAGCATAATGAGGTCCTGGTCCTAGATGCTCTCACATTCCAAATAATAATAGCCAGAGGAAACTACAGGATGGTTCTGCTCATGAGCAGCCCGTCAAAGGGGAAGTCCCAGTTGTGGGGTTGTAGTAAAAGGCCATCCTTGAGTCCCCCTCACTACACCACCCGTCAGTGCCAACGGCGCCCCAGCTGAAGAGAACTTGGAGGAACGGAACTTTCACTTTGCCCTCCCTGCCCACCTACTTCAGGAGGGAGAGTCTCCATTGTGTAGCCTCTTCTCCCTCTGGCACCAGTCGCTGTTACATGCACATCATCATGGAAGGGTTGCAACTGGCACAGTCCGGGGTTGAGACAAATCCTTGGTGGCCACTGAACAGCCACGTCTCCTCATTGCTCCCTTCTGTATGGAGGAACAGCCTTCTCTGGGTGCGTGAGCCGTGCCTTTTCCTTTCCTCCTAAGTTACCTATTCCCTTTACCTATCCTGTTGAGTGACGCTGCATTTCCCAGCTGCCGTGCAATGTCAGCTGCAATCACAGGCTCTCAGAATCAAATGTCAAACTCATTTAAGCCTCCAAGGTTTCATTTCAGGGCTCTGAGCCTCTGCTAGGAAGTTCGACTTATCCTCAGGGGGCAGGGATACTAGCTGGCAATTTCAGGTGGGCTGCAAATGTCACCCTGACTATTTGGCAGGGTGGAGAGCATGCACTTCTCTGACTGCTCAGTAGGAGGATAGCGAAGCCCAGTGGCGTTTGGGAGCTTTGCATTTCCTCCACCTGTTAAGGACAGAAGTTCCATCCAAGAGCTCATCTGGCACAAGTGGATGCACTACATACTGGGCCGAATTCTCTCTTGGTGTCAATTAGCACAGCTCCATTGGCCCCAAAGGTGCTGATTTGTCAGTTTAATACAAGCAGAGAATAGGCCCTCTGTCAATATTTTATCCGATTTTCCTCTCTTTCTTTTCTTCACTCTGTTTCCTATTCAGTCCCTGCTCTCTGCTCCATATCTCACCATTTTGTTTTCATTGGATTTTTATTCCCTGCTCCTCACTTTCACTCTGGTTAACAGAACATGTCAACAATACTGGCCTCCATCCAGGTAGAACTTCTGAACCTGCAGCATTTGAGTGGGCTTGAAATTAGGCCAAAGAAGTGAACCCGTTCCTAGTTTCAAAGCTGTTCTGGGTACGGAAGTGAAGATGAGCCATATTTTTCCCCCTCTTTAACAGATCTCTTTGGCAAGCAGTGTTGCAGTGCATTAATTCACTGGCCTGCCATCTCTGTGCAGCAAAAATTTAGATCACAAGGGACTCTCAGCAATGTCTTAGTGGAGGTTTATACCCCTGGAGAGAATGTTCTTTGTGGCCATCAGAGCGAAACCAAAAAAAATTTTTTTGAAGCTGTTTTTGTGCCCTGGGTTCCCAAAAGGAATGAGTTTTAGTTTTACTCAAAAATTTTCAAACATTTGTATTGATTTTTTTTTTATTTTTCCCTCTTTTTGCAAGGAAGGTTCCTCCCACCACCTTGTTATTATGATTTCATTATTATTTTCCTTTTTTGCCACCAGAAAGAGGCAGAGAGAGGACAAAATAAAGCTTATAAAACCGAAAGAAACAATTGTCCCCCCCCCATAAAAATGGGAGGGAGGGCGCTTGATTTTTCATATACTCATTTCTTTAAAAAATTGGAAATTTGGGGAAGGGATGAATATTTCTATTAACATGTTCATTTTCTTAAAAAATAAAATGTTTTGTTTGAAAAAGTTTGACCATGTGATGGAACTTAGTTAGACACTACACGGTATGGGACACCCAAGGCTCCAACTTTCTAAGGGGATCTCGGGACCTGATCCAGCTCCTGATGAGTCAATAGGAAGTTTACCATTGACTTCAGCGGGCACTGGGTCAGGCCCTCGCTGCACAGCTCCCATTAGTTTCAGTGGGGATCATGAATCAAACCCCCCTAGGCATCTTGGAAGAATTTCAGCCAGAGTATCTGCTCAGAAGTGATTCAGGACAAGAGTAGTAAGGTGCCCTGGCAAAGTAGGGGATAGGATGGGACTGGGGTGTGCAGGCAGAACAGCGTGTAGGCTAAGGACTCAGCTAGCAGGTGGGGCTGGAGGTCATGACTGGGGTGCATTGGCGGAGTTGGTGTGTGGGGCTGATTCAGCAGGAGCTGCTGCAGCTCAGGATTGAGGTGCACAGGCAGACCTGGGTGAGGAGACCCAGGACTAGACTAGCAGGAAGGGCAGGAGAACTGAGTGGAGATCACAATTAAGATGCATTAGCAGAATGGTGTGGAGGGAGCTCTGGTCCGCAACAGCAGAGGTACCGGAGGTCAGGATTGAGGGGCATTGGCAGAGCTGTAGCGGGGGTCAGGTCTAGAATAGCAGTGGGAACCTCATGTCAAGACTGAGGTGTGCTTATCACAGTTGTGTGTGGGAAGCTTGCAAGTCCCCTGCTAGAACAATCCTAGGATCAAGCTGCTGCAGTGATTCACATTCAGGAACAGCAAGATCATATATTTAAAGAATCAAGGGGGGGGGGGGGGAAGAGAAGCAGGCAAAGAAGCCTTTTCCTTTGCTTCCCCGTTCAGTTTTGTGTCTCTCTTTAAATTCCCCCCAAATTATCATAATCCCAAAGCAGAATGGGTATTATTTACTAATAATCTACGGTCCCAAAGATCAGCCTTTTGTTCTGATCATAGTGTTTGCAGCTGGTTGGGGCTGTATGATGCCTTTCCCCTGTAGCTAAGGGACTGACCCTAAGTCACTAACCAGCCCAGCTGCTCCAAGTCTGTGGTTTCGCTGTTCCCAGCAGGGGTACTGCAACTTCCTTCATACAGGCTGATCAAAGGAAGATTCCTTGCACTGCCCATTTCAGCTGGCTATCGCTGGGGACCTACCAACTGAGGTCAAGCCTTGCTGAGTCCCTGGCCTACAAAGATCACTGACTACCTTGCTGTTTTTTCTGGCCTTCTTATTTTTTATTCATTAAAAGAATTGATCCTCTGCTGCTTCGTCATCCTCAGGCCTCAATTTGCCGCAATCAAGCCAGACAGCTCTCTGCCTGCTGCCCTCCCAGTATCGCAGAGGGGATTTGGGAAGAGAGTTCTGGTTAGTGCTGCATGACGGAGTGGTTCTTAACAGACTTCTCACCAGTGACAGCCTAGGCCAGGGGTAGGCAACCTATGGCACACATGCCGAAGGCGGCACACGAGCTGATTTTCAGTGGCACTCACACTGCCCGGGTCCTGGCCACCGGTCCGGAGGGCTCTGCATTTTAATTTAATTTTAAATGAAACTTCTTAAACATTTTGAAACCTTATTTACTTTACATACGATAATAGTTTAGTTATATATTATAGACTTATAGAAAGAGACCTTCTAAAAACGTTAAAATGTATTACTGGCGTGCGAAACCTTAAATTAGAGTGAATAAATGAAGATTTGGCATACCACTTCTGAAAGGTTGCCGACCCCTGGCCTAGGCCTACTCTGGACGCCCAGTTGCAGTGTCTTGAGACTCCCGACCAGACCACCCTGCACTTCACCCACCGCCTTCCAGGAAGAGGTAAATCAGGAGGCGAGGCACTCGGATACCATAGATAGGAGGTTCATGTCTGAGGCTGCTCCCACTCCCAGCAGGGTCATAGCAAAGGGAGAGACTGGTGGATACCTGGTACCAAGTAATCAGCTCTGTCCATGTCATCCGTGAAAAAGGAAATGAAATGTGTCCCGTTTGGAGAGGGGTCCCAGGACTGTAACTGGAGGGTGGCTCCGAGCCAGCATAAAGGTGCATTGGCAGAGCTAGGCTGGGAGCTCACGACTGGACTAGCAGGGGCTGCTGCATATTTGGGTTGGGTGTACTGGTCAAGCTTTGTGGGGGAGCCTGGGGGAACGGGGGGAGGCAGGAATGAGATGCATCAGCAGAGCTGTGAAGCAGGGGGTGTGGACTGGAACAGCAATCCGGGGAAGCGACTTGCCCAGAATTGCAGTGCTGGGAGTACAACACAGAAAGTCTCCTGACCTTCAGTCACCTCGTTGCACAACCACTAATAAAATACTGTGGGAGTGCTCTTGAGGTGAGGGCAAAGCACTTGTTGATTCACCCCAGGTGCCAGCAACATCCCTTTCCTTCTGGCATGTTGCAATGGCATTGCTGAAGGAAGAGGATCATGGCAGACTTCATCCACGCATCATCCAAGACTGAGCAGACAGATGAGACCAGTGATTCCACTTGCCCAATTCCCAGGGTCACTGTTGTTGAGGCTGTTCTGAGAGTCTCCTGGAAGACTGTGTTCCCTTAATGAGCAGCTGGGTTTCCCCTGGCACATGCTGGATTTGAGAGCGGAGTCAGCTGCTCTTTCCAGATGGGACAGTTTCATGGCTTTAGCTGGAAGGACTTTGCCGTGGCAATGAAAGGACTGGTTGGAAGAGGAAGGAGTCATCAGATCAATCTGGGGTGCTTGGAGGAGTGTATGGTGTCTTTCAGGATCTTGTTCATAGGAGGATTTGGGGGATATTTTAGCAGAGCATTTGGAAAAGGGCCAGAGGTGAGAATTTGAGAATGCCTAGCCTCAGAGTGCCCACCGTACAATTGTCTGTGGTGTTCCTATTGGGCAAGGCTTTGCAGGTCATTTACTTATGAGGTTTCTGTGTAGGGTAAGGCAGCTGAACCTCTCCCCTCCCCCCAACAGGTCGTGACCAGCAGAGGGCTCCATATGAGGTCTTGTCTACACACAAATTTGCATCAATGTATAATTAACAGTGTTTTTCAACCAATTAGTTGCAAACCGCTCTGTGGACATACTTAAATTGGTTTTAAGATGACTTGTATCGATTTAGGCTAATTCAGTAAGGACTTAAACTGAATTGACATATGCCAGGTTTAAATCAATTTAAACCTATGTTACTTTGTGTAAACAGGGATTTAGTTAAACCAGTGCAAGTTTTTGTGTAGACAAGGCCTGGTACCATACAAGCAGCCGTGGCCAAAAAGCAGGGCAGGTCCCATTTGGAATTATGACATGAGCAGAGAGATGTTGCTGTTTGCATTGTTTCTTTCTAGCCCAGAACAGCCTCCTTTGTTCCTCAGGGGCATCTCCCTCCCCTGATCAGAAGGAAACTCCACCCTGAACTGGAGTGTAGGAGTCTGTCAACTCTGGAAAAGCCTGGCTCTGATAGGTGATGCAACTGCCTCTCCCTCCACCCCTTCTCCAAAGAACTGGGATGAATTATTTAGACAAATAGTGCAGCGCCTCCACTGAATTATTCAGAGGGATTCAGGTTTGTTGACCAATGAAGCAGAAGCAAACAGAGCCAAGCAGTAAGTTGAATAGTCCCTGGAGAAAGCCAGGGCAATTTTTCCCCTAAGTGGTGGAAAAGCAGCCTGTACAATAGTCATCGTGAGCTGTGGGATGAAGGCAGGCAGACAGAGTGAGACAAACTGCCCTCACAGCTTTCTTTAGCATCACATTTTTGCTGCCCAACTGGTTATTCACATGTGTGTGTATGTGTATGTGATTCCCAGATCAGGTATTACATAACTCAGTGAATAATGCAGAAGAATTGTGGGGAGAAGGGTGAAAGCTAGAGCTCTGCAAATCCACAGATATCTGTTTTAAATCCGCATCTGCAGATGCGGATATCCATAGACCATGTTTGCAGATCAGATGTGGATACAAATTTTGTATCTGCGCAGGCTCTACTGAAAGCAGAAGACTCTCTGGTACCAACATAGAAAAACCCCACCCAAGCCCCTAGTCTGAACCAATTTGGGGGTTCAAATTGTACAGCTGGCCTGGTTCTATAACAAACCAGATTTTGAGTCCTAGATTCTAGTGCCTGCCTAGAGCTTGGAGCTATTCACCCTCTATCACCAACTCCAACCATCCAAACATCATGAGATTGGCTTAAAGACCAGGAGATTTTAACAGGTGAGTTTGGGGGCTTTGTATTAGCCTCCTGGTTTAAGAGCCTTTCGGTTTCACCTTTTCAAGCTTTGCTCTGCAACCGTGAGCCCTAGAAACTTTCATTAAAAAAAAACAACAACAAAAAGTAAACGGAGTTTCTCCTGTAATACCATGACTCCAGGACCTGGGCCTTTAAGAAAAGTTCCAAATATTGTGAGATTTGCAATGAAATTACATGACTTGGCAACACTAGCCCCACTAAGCAGTTGCCTGCCTCATTAACCACCACCCAGATTAGCATCATAGACCAGTACAGAGAACCACTGAGGAACCCACCACTGCATAGCAACTCTGCTGGGACTACAGAAAGCCACACATCATTTCAATCCAGATACAAACATTGCCTGCGTTTGAGGCTGCTTGGTTCTGGGGTGTTGTTACGGCCTTTCGGTGCTTTAACATCAGACAAAGGAGGAGTGTGAAGGGGTTCACTCACCACAGAAGCACCTCCTCATTGCCAGGCATGGCATGGGTCTCCCTGTACCATGCCCCCCGCCGACAATTACTGCAGTGGTCTCTTCTCCTGCAACTTGGCCCTCCAGTCAGATCACATTTTAGTGCATCCTTTCCAGGGTAACCAAGAGTCCACAAAAGCTTATGCTCTAATAAATTTGTTAGTCTCTAAGGTGCCACAAGTACTCCTGTTCTTCTTTTTTCAAGAATCCAACCCATCTGTAGCCAAATTACCTTACATCAGGTCTGCCATCTTTTCTCTGGGCTCCATAGTCCTTCCACCCCTTACCACTGGGGGTTTCACCCCAAATTTCTCAGTGGCTGGTAAAGGAACCCAGGCCCTCCCTCTACTTGAGGTTCCATCCCAGGTCTGCTTCCTCCCCAAACCACTTGCTACCTCTTCTATCCCACACAGAGGGATAGAACTTCCTGGCTTTATAATCACCGCCCCAGCTGGGCTTATCTGTCAAGCCTGGGTCTCCTGCTTTCTCTGGCAGGTACTACCAGGTATGTTAACTTGCAGGCCCACATTAACCCCTTCAGGGCCTGTGTGGGATACATGCCCCATCACAAGGAGTTTGAAGAGCCACCAATTAACTGGAAACATGGAGAGTCATGGATGGCTGAGATTTTCAAAGCCGTCATGGTGGGGGTGGGGGTGGGGGTGGCGGATTTTGATGGGCAACCACATCCCATCAGTGGGATAGACAGATTCAGCCTGTATTCATAAACACATCTTTCTAAGATGATATATTCTGTTTCCATGACCCCAAGTCTTTTATGCTATAAGACAGGCCTGGACTGATATCCTGGATCCAAAATCTCTTCAACTCTGTGGGTGTCATCAGGAATGCCCCTAGGCAAACAGAGTCCAATAGGCAGAGAAATTTCTGTAGCATTCCCTCCCTTCCCAACCCCAAACCCCATTCGGATTCATCCTGGAGACCATCCTGAATCAACACCCCTGGCAACTGCAGTGCTGGAGTAGGCTTTTTCTTCTCCAGGAAAATCTGCAATTTTGAATTCTTTCTATTCTGAAGCAGCACAAAACCAGTAACGTTTGAAACTTCCCACAAAACAAAATAAAAAACAAATTGTTTTGGCTCAATCAGAACATTTTGCTTTGATAAAATCAAAACACTTCCTTCTGATGTACACTTTTTAAAAAATTGTAACTTTGTAAAATTTAACAAGAAACATTAAAAAAAATGAACTGAAAAGTTAGTTGGAAACAGTAAATAGAAACATTTATTTTTTTATCAAGATACTTTTTTGGGGGGTTCATTTCCTTTTTAGTTTGGGGTATTTTATTTTCTCCTGAATGAAATTTTGTCAAAACCCACATGTCTTTATGAAACGTTTCACTTGAGATGAAGCAGCTTTTTCCATCCAGTTCTACCTCTGACCGTGGACCATCTCAGCTCTGGGCCTTGTCCAGATCTTCTTGGGCACATGGCAAGATCGATGCCTCGCGGAGGGGTCAAGCTGAGCTGGTTTAGGGGCACTAACAGCCTCACCTCCAGGCTCGTATCTCATAACGGCACTCAGGCTGAAGTTCCTTTAGAAGGGGCTAGGAGAGAGGAGGCTACTTCAGTACAAGGGTGGGGGGAGAAACTTAGCTTTGTTCAGTAGTGACTCATCTCCCCAGCTGTGACTCCAAGCGCTGTTGCCACAGTCAAATATAGGTGTTGGGTTTGTAATGTTTTTGGTGGTGTGCAGGGGTCAGGGTGAAGCCCCCAGTGGGGTGTAAGGGGCAAAGCCCCCTATACATAGGACTCTGGAAGGAGGTGTGAAGCCTTCTAGGTAGGCATGGCATGATGCTGGGGCAGCCAGGCCAAATTTGAGAGGCACTGCAATTCTGCATGCCAACTTGCAACATTACTCCAATTTGGCCTGGCCTCCCCTCCCTCTGGAGTTGTGACCCCATGCCCCAGGTCACAATGCCACTCATATTTGGGGCAGCTGGCCAGGTAATCTGGGCTCCCTCCTTAACAAAATTCTGCGTATGCCCCTAGCTCACACATTAGTGGGGCTTTCCAGAATAGTGGTGGGATCTGATCCCCAGGGACGAATATAATCCAATGCCTATGCAGCCAAACAAACCAGAGTCAGGAACATCCCAAACCCCTGTCACTCCCTTTCTTTTCCTAGGGTAGCTGCTCCTCCAAGAACCTGCCTGCAAAGAGCCCATGCATGGCATCTCTAAGTGGGTCAGGGCCCTGAATCTAGTCCCAGATCCTGTGTACATCCCTCACGTATCAGGGTAAGCCATGCGCGTGATTGAGGCCCTTCTGGCTGACTGCTCATTTCGGGAGTGCTGGGCCGCTGGACCAAGGTTAACAGCTCACACTCAATTTTCCTGCAGGATCCTTGGAATTAAACCTGACAGCTTTTAACTAACACAAGTTATTTTGTTCCCTAAAGCACGGATGGGGTAACAGAGAAACCCTCCTCCCTTCTTCCAGTCTCCTGTTCTTTCCTTCCCATTCTCTCTCTCTCCTCGCATCTTTCCCCATCCTTCCCTTCCTTCAGCATCCACTCTCTTCTTGTCTCTTTCTCCCTCTCTCTCTGTCCTCTGGGAGTGGTCATCTCTTCCACCTTCTCCCGTCCTTTTTACCCCTTCCCATACAAGCCTTGTGTCTCAGGGGTGAAGAAAGAAGGAAATCCCTTGTGACAGAGTGCTGGGAATCAGCAACTGAACCAGCACTCTGGTCACTGTTTAACCAGTTAGACCCCCGGGGAGGCAGGGGTTGATTAAGGAGAGGAGTTCCTGATTACCAGATCAGATTGGGGCTGGGTAGATAATGAACTAATCAGCCCATTAACAAGGAAAATGGCTAAAAGAGCACAGGAAGGAAGGGGGTGGGGTTAGCAGAAGACAGAGAAAAGCTAGTAGGGCCTGAGAAAAGGGAGATCTCTGGGAGGAGACACCTTTTCTTTCCCCACTTGGAAAAGGGGCAGTAAAACTGAACGACATTGTAAATACTGGGACTACACTGAGCAAAACCCTTAAATAAACTGCACAGTGGTATCTACATGAGAGAAGGACTCTGGGCACTCTGTGCAAAACAAAGGGGATGGGAGCAGTGGGCAGGACCCCGTCACATCCGCCCTGGCCCTTGGAAGGGGAAGCAATTGAAATGGCAGCAGCAAGATGCAATGAAGGACAATGAGTCTTAATCACTCCCCTCTTTCCATTGATCAGGCTTATCACTGTAGTGCCTCTGGGTCAACCAAGAATGGGGCCCCTTTGTGCTAGGTGTTGTACAAACATAAAATAAGGGTGTGTCTACACAACAAAAGCTACCTGATCCAGCTTGAATCCAGTTAGCATGGGCAACAATAGCAGTGAAGATAGAGCAGCATGGGCTTCAGTGCAGGTAGGACAAGCCCAGTGCTGATCTTGGGTCCATACTTGGCTTGCTAGCCTGCACTGTGCTATCTTCATTGCTACTATTACCCGTGTTAACTGGGTACAAGCTAGGTCAGGTAATCTTTTAGCCAGTGCACAGCTTTTGCTGTGTAGACAGATGCTAAGACAGAGTCCCTGCCCCGAAGAGCTTACAGTCTAGGCCAGACAAAGAGTGGGAAAAAGGGGTAGAACACACAAGCCGAGTGAACGACGCGAGGGTGGCAAACGTCATACGAGTGCCGCAACGTTTTGTTTTGTTTTGCTTTGTTATTTCAACCCTTCCGGTGGGGTTATGTTAGGAGAGGGTGAGCTGGATGGATCCTCCTCTTAAGCTCAAACCAGAAATAATGGAACTGGCTGGCAAATACCTTGTGTGGCGCAATGAGGATGCTATCATGGCCCCTTCACTCAGTGGAGGCGTGTTGTGGGTATCGACATATGGCTCGGCCACAGCAGGGCTTAGCTGAATAACAGAGCCACTCTCTGCACATGAGTGTGCATTCTGCACTATTGCAGCAAGACCCTCATGATTACCAGGAACTCCCCCAGCTGAGCCGGGGGGGGGAGGGGGAGGGGAGAGGCTGCATTTAGGCTGGTCTCTGTGACTATCTTGCAAGTCATGCCATGGCGTACTGAGCAGGCTTTTTGACAGTAAGTGCATGGGAGTGCACACACGTCCTAGCAGAGTGCCAGGTAATCATGCTGAGCAGGTTTGCAGGCTAATTGCCATGTGTAATCTACCTGCCCAACCGGAAGAATCAGATATTAGCCCATTATTTCCCCCAGTGTGTTTCTCCTGCAAATCCCCAGACACGGCCTTGCACTATGCTGCCCATATAGTGAAGGGTATGTGTTTATTTCAGTGTATGGAGACTACAGTAGAGTCTACAGATTTCCTAGCGACGCCAGAGCCGGATTTCCAAGGGCTCAGCATCTTCAGTCAGGAACCTATTTTCAGTGCAGCTCAGCTCCCATTTACGCATAGCCAGCTTTTAAGCAGTGCTCAGCACCCAGCAGCTCCCACTGCAAAATTTACCCCTAAGTGAGGGGAAAGGACTTGTACTGGATGGGTGACTGGAGGGCCAGCCATCGGCACAGAGATGACTGGGATGAACCCTCTTTTCCCCCCTTAACTGCTTTGTCAGGCTGTCTGAGAAACTACCATGCACTCTTCCATTCTCTCTAGAAGATTTAACGCCCTGCCCAGTGTCACACCCAGCATGAGCTGGAGGGAACCAACTCTGCTCCTCAGTTGGCCAGGAGAGGTCGCAATGGTGACCTCTCTCCCCCACTGTCCTGGGTTTCTTTTTGCAGACGGCCCTCCCAGAGACAAGAGACTCAAAAGCAGGGCATCCACATGGGCCGGCATAGTACAGCCTCTCGGATGCTGAGCTGTGGCCTTCTTTACCTGTTGCCTCTTCTTTAGCTGGAATAGAATTAACAGACTGTTATGCAAGCAGAGTGTGTGCGAGCAAAGGATCCCCCGCCTGCCACAGCTAACAAACGCCCACCCACGCCATTATCGGAGGGAAGAAAGCAGTCCGTCTTTGACAGCATCCCTCCTTCTCCTGCCAGCACAGAGCGTGAGGGCCAGGGCTCCTCTGGGCTGCCTGGGCCCAGGCAGGAGCTAGAGCTCTTCATTAGAAGCGCTGAGCGCTGCAGGCGGCAATGACAGCACTCAGAGTGCCAGTTCCCTATTTAGATGCCTCTTGCAGGCGGGCAGGGATGTGTGTGGGCGGCAGTAATTAGGAGCTTTGATGAGCCCCTTTCACCAGAGAGCTTCACAAAGCAGACAAAATAATTCCAGGGTTTGCAGGGGGAAAAATGCAATTAAATAAAATTAGGAGATGGAGCCTTTTGCCTCTAAGACACATGTTGGATTCTGGTCTGGGTCAGTTGGTACCCAAATCCATATCCATCCAATGGCCATTGTGGTGTCCTTTGTGAAACAGGGACATAGGAACTGCCAGGCTGCATCAGAGCTGCGGTCCGTCTAGCAGCCCTGTTCCTGTCTCAGACAGTGGCCAGCACCAGCTGCTTCAGAGAAAAGTGCAAGAATCCCCAGTGGGCATTTATGGAATAACCTGCCCACAGTGGAACTTTCTTCCCGAGCCCATCAATTACAGGTCAGCTTATGCCCTGAAAGCTGGGGGTTATATCCCTTCTGCTTTTCCTGTTCGATGGAACTGTGGATATTCTCATTACCCATATACATACCTAAGGATGTGTCTACATCTGGAGCTTGAGGTGTGATTCCCAGCTTGAGAAGATGTACTCACACTAGCTTTTGCTGAGCTAGCGGGCTAAAACTAGGCTGTCGCCAAGTACATGCCCATCAGAGACCATAGGCATGGACTCAGGGCAGCTAGCCCGTCCCACAGCTCATGCTGCCACGGCTACTTTCTGTTTTTTCATGTGCTAGCTCAATGAGAACTAGTGCGGGTATGTCGCCACAGGCTGGGAATCACACCCCCAGCTCCAAGGTAGACATCCCCTAAGCCAAGATTTTCACAGTGACTAGAGATTTTGGGAGCCCAACTTGAGACACATAAAAGGGGCCCGATTTCCAGAGGGTGGGTGCTCAGCACTGCCTAAAAACCTTGATGACGTCTCTGTTGGGGGCACCCAAAATCACTAGTGGCTCTTGAAAGCCTTGGTCCTAATCTGTAGTTGACTCTTGCTCAGCGGAGTCTGAGTTTGGTCTCACCCTGCTGCCTGCTGGAGAAGTATCAACACCACAAAAAGTGCTCCTGCCACTAGCACCATTTTTGTTCGGCCTTCTTGTTGGCCATCTCAGCAGAGAGCTCCACAAAGAATGGGCAGACATTGAACAAATGGAGTTTCCTGTCTGCTTTATCCTTGCTCAGTCATTAACCTAATGGACTGCAAGTCACTCGCTTATTCCTTGTCCACTACATTTCTGTACATGGCATTTGGTTTTCAGTCAAAGTGATTGAATAGACTTGCTAGTGAATTACCAAGGGAGAAATCCTGGCTCCCTTGAAGTCAATGCAAAGTTCCCTTTGACTTCAGTGAGGCCAGGACTTTACCCCAGGAATCTGAACAGACATCTATCTATTTCTGTTAACATTCCTCAAAAGAATAAAAGGACATTTGGGACAGCCATACAAATCCAATTGCAGGATCAGCACCTTATATTTTACTCTTGGTTTATTCTGATTCCATATGACTCATGAGATAAGTGTATCAATTCATTGTTTCTTGGGAAGTGGAAGCAGTGCCATAAAATATTATGTTAGAAGGAAGTTTAAAAGGATGGGCTTGTGAACCGCGACTTAAAGGATTGATTGGGATTGATTCATGATTTTGTCACAGACACCTCCTGTGAGATTGGCCAAGTCACTTAGACCCAGCTCAACAAAAATGTTTGGGCTCCTAGCTTTCCACTGAAAACAAGGATGCCTTTGTGATCTGGGCTTTAGTCTCTGTGTCGCCATTCCCCATCTGTAAAATGGGGATAATAATACTTAATCATCTGTTTAGTCTATTTAGATTGTAATCTCCTTGGGGTAGGTGCTATCTCTCACTGTGTGTTTGTACAGCACCTAGTACCATGGGGCCCTGATTTCAGCTGGGTTTTCCAGGCACTAGTGTAATACAAATAACAGGAATTTTAAAACCTCATATTTTGGAGGGAGCCCGTATCAAATTGCCCTTCCTTCCTCTCCCCTTCAGCTTTCCTGTTCTTTTTAAGTGAGTTTGCATTTGCAAGATTGAATTTGCACACACTGCCTCTCAGTTCAGTGTTCTTGCCCTGGTGATGGTAAGATCTCATTTTAATTTCCTTTTTACTCTGGGCTCTGTCTAAGGTATTTATGTGCCCCCTGCGGTAGTATCTGAATGCCTCATAATCTTTTAATATATTCATTTTCTCAAACTCTCTAGGAGGTAGGGAAGTGCTACTATCTTCTTTTCACAGGTGAGAAACTGAGGCACAGCAAAGCTAAGTGAGTTGCCCCAGGTCACACAGGAAGGCTGTGGCAGAGTAGTGAATTGAACCAACATCTCTTTAGTCCAAGACCAGTACCCTAGCTATTGGTCTACGCTAACAGAGCCAAGCAGGGGTCAGAGATTGAGCGGCTTTAGCTGACTAATAGCATTTTCTCTCCTGTGCTGTGTCTATATGTGTGTGTGAGACCTAGCTGCAGCCAGCCACTGTTTGACTCAAACTGGGATCCTTTTTTGAGTTGTGTCCACCTTACAGCAAGGCATAGGGTGACCATATTTTCCCAAAGTGAAAATGGGACACTGCATAGGACCGGCCTGAGGCCTCCCCGACCCCATCTGTGATTCCCCCCCCGCCCCCCCGCCACCTGACCTCCCCGCTCGCAGGGCTGGCCCTCTTTCTCCCCCATGCATTAGGCCAGCCCGAGGACCCCTACTAACCCCTGCATGCGGGGACCAAGACCTGCTGCTGCCAGCCCACTCGAGGCTGGTCAGCCTGAGCTGCTCTCCTGAGCCCGCCCTCCTGCACAAGGCTGGCGTTTTTGCCCATTGATGATCAATTGACAAGAACAAACGGGACAAATGTCCAATTTTGCCAAAAAGGTCGGGACGGACAGGACAGGGCTTGGAAAGGGGGCTGTCTCAGCCAAAATGGAACGTATGGTCACCGTAAAGCAAGGAGCTCTGGTTTAGAGCCAGGAATTGCAGACCTGCAGTGAAAGTCTATGTTGACATACTCTTCGGGGTGCCTGTCTCTTTTAGAGCCTGACTTCTCTGTTACCTTTGCAGAAGCCCAGGCCCAGGAGGGGACATTCCAGTGTGGGTGTGAGACACAGGAGGGAGGAGCCATGGCTGGGGAAGATCTCTGCTCTGGTTATTTCCTGCTGCCTCCTGCCCCAGAGGGACTATAGCAGTGGGATGCACAAGTTAAGGCAGCTCCCTAGTCTATGCCTTGGCCCCCTAGTAGCAGCAGAATAGGAGAAGCATAAACAGCCTCTCCTCTGGCCCTAGCACTGGTGCAGAGAGTTAGGTGATCCTCTGATATTACAGATAAGTGATTTCTTTGGCTTGGGGGTGGGGGTTAAATTCCTTTATTTCCCCTTATAAGAAGGTGCTTTTGCTGGTGGGAATTCCACCCTCACTCAGTCCATGCAGCTCCAGATTTAGTGATCTGTTTGTGCACAAATGCTTTGGGAGCAAAAGCAGATACTCAATGACGCTGCCTGACTCTGTTTGGCCAGAGGAGTCTCCTTAGGGACATAGCCTCTGTCCTACAGGTCAATTCATTTGCCAAAATGAGGGGGATAAATGGGTGTTTACACTGAACTCTTTAAGCAAATTCCTTTGTGTGCCCCATTGCCAGAATTCTCCAAGGCTACCTTGGCCTGGGAAACCTGCCAGGTGATTTTAAGAGATGAGGTAATATGAGATAGTCAGACTGGCTTGAGGGGGCGAGGACGGCAGACGGGGCGAGCTCTGACTTGTGCGTGATGCATGAATCGGTGGCTTTGAGTTTTATCTCGGAATGGGATTCATTTCAAGGAAAGGGGTGTGATAAGAGGCAGAAGGAGAGGCAGCAATGGAAGCGTTCGGGTCATATAACAATACAAAGCAGGAGGCCAGTTGTTCTTGCCCCATGGCCCCTTTATCTTTCTGCAGTGGAATAAAGGGAATTGAAACTGTCTTCAGGAAATACCCCCTGTGTACAGCTGGGGTAGAACTGTCAGAATGGCTATGGATCCACTCCCCAGCCTAGCCCCCTGCACAAGGGACATAGGGATGAAGGACAGGTGTGGCCAAAGAGCCCGTGTGCTTCTGCTGTTCTTATCTGGTTGATGGCCCATAGGGGGCTGTTGCAGCCAGAGGATAAATTAGATTAGTCCTGACACTACACTAACTTATGCCAAGAGCTAGGCCCAAAATAGGGGAAGTACAAAGGTGACTCAAAGCCAATTTTGCCCCCTCCCTCCATGTCTGCACCAAGCACAGGAATGGCACAACAGAGAACTGGGGCCCATCACAACCCTATTCCCTCTTCAGAGCTTTGCCCATCACTATCTTCTGAGCAGCTCCAGCTGCAACCACAAGGATGGGTGGAATTAAATCATTGCAAGCCTGCCAAACTCAGGACAATATCCAATGGGCTAGTGACTTGACCACTAGCCCATCTGACACACAATTTCTTGGCTTTGGGTTCTAGTTTCTTTTCCCTAACTATGGAAATATTAAGTTCCAGTCAACTGAGAACTAATCCTAACATTTTTCCTCCGTGTAAAATCCTGTTAAATTGCCCCTTTGTGCTCACATTAATATTTTTTTTCTTCGGTTTTAGGTCCTAAAATAGCAAATTCCAGCTGACTGCTTTCAAGGCAACCAGGCAGCACATGGTGTTGTGGGAGCATTGCACAAATCAGCAGAGAAGCTAGCTGAGCTGCCAGCAAGCAATACAAAAAAGGAAAAGAAAGAAAGGGGCGTGTGTCTTGTCTGGTTAGTAGAAGCTCCTTAAATCAAGGCACTGAGGCTCGACAGTGAGGGACATGAACTATGTTTGATTCTTTCCTGCCTCAGTGTGTATTGCTGTTTATATCAGTGTAAAGCTGATGTGAAATGCAGCCACTGGTGTAAGTGGAGGGGTCTGATTTGGTTGCATTTTCACCCTCTTTGCATTGATGTAAGGCAGGGGAGAATCTAGCTTTACTGCTTAAGTTTGCACAGTCTATATATTCGCACAGCAAGCCATACTCTCAAAGTCAGATCCCAGGGTGCAGTGAGCTCAGTGTGAAACCTGGGATGGATTCCATGGAGCCTGCCAGTCTATTCCTTGTATGCGGTGTTGTTGTAGTCGTGTTGGTCCCAGGATATTAGAGAAACAAGGTGGGTGAGGTAATACCTTTTATTGGACCAACTTCTGTTGGTGAGAGAAACAAACTTTCAAGCTTACATAAAGCTCTTTCTTCTTCGTCTTCAGAGCTCGGTGTCAGATTGAAAAATTGTCTTTCTCTTCAACAGAAATTGGTCCAATAAAAGCTATTACCTACCCCACCTTGTCGGTCTATTCCTTGGTTGTTCCAAGGTTCTGGTCAGGAATCTAGAGTGGCTGGGACATAGACCATTACAGTTGGGTCCACGGGGACCAGAAATGAGGACAGACCGTGGAGTGGATAGAGCATGTTCTGTCTTTGGTTACCCATGCACAGCCCTGTGTGACGTTTGGTTAATTTCTGGCACTGATGAACTGCCTTTCCTGCCTTTCCAGAACTGGTAGTGTGACGATGCAGCCCCACCTCTGCATTCCCACGCTCCGGTGCCATGTGTGTGCATTTGCATTGCCTGAGAAAGGGCCTCGCTTTGTTGTGGGGATCGCAAGGGCCAACCCCCTCTTGGAGTAAGATTCCACTGCTGTGCAAAGGCTTTGCACAGTATTAGGCCCGTGATGCTGGTCCTTCTGCTGCTGCTAATCCTCTGGTTTCCCTTCTGTGCCATAGGCGCTGTGAGATGTGAGGCATGTGCTCCACTTGACAGTGGCATGGGCAAATCTCAGGTTGACACAGGACAGCTTTTAAAACATCTGCAGATGCCCAGATTTTGGACTGGCACCAAAATGCACTGAAGTTGGGGGGGTGGGGGTGACTTTGGCCCATTCTCCCTGCTCAGGTGCAAGTGTGGGCTCAAGACAGGGAGAGAGCGCTCCCATTTCCCACCTGGCTGAGAGGCAGACAGTCTTGCAGCACGTGGTGGAAGCCCAGATGTGCTGCAGGCTACCCAGGCAGCCAGCGCATTCCAAAGGGCTAAGTCAGCTTATCAATTGCAAACAGGTCTGCTAAAAAATGGGAGGGAGGGAAACCTCATCTTACTGTGGGAAGAAGGAATTAGAGAAAGAGGGAGGCAGAAACGCCTTCCCTGATGGAAAAGCCCCATGCAGACCAATACAAAATGTCCACCCATCCTGCAGAATGTAATAGGCAATTCTTTTCCTTAAAAACGCATAGGGAAACTCTCATTCTCTGTTAAAAACTATAGGTTTCTTGTGTCAGTTCTGCAGGACCCTGTTCAGTTTCTAAACAGTCTTATTGGTTTCCTCCCTGTTACATTCTATAGGGCTTTCCCTTAAAGGGTGTAAGCTTCCAGGCAGGAAGAAGTCCATGTGATAGAGACCTTGCAAACAGCTGCTTTCTGGGGGGTGATGGGAAGTGTTCTCCACAACCCACTCCCTCTGCTCATTCTAAGTCACTCTAAGGAGGTGATATAGCAAAGCTGGCTAGGGTGTTGCTTCCCAGCACATCTAACCCTCTGCAATAATGTGCCATTCAGTAAAGAGGGAGAGGGCTGGAGGGGTCACATGGCTGAGCTTCCCTGGACAAAGGGAAAGGGGAGCTGTACTAGCTAAGCCCACAGGTGATCTGTTGAACACACCCACCCATTACACAGCAGCATTTCATCCCCAGAGTGGTGACAGGGCTCATTATTTTTTGGTGCACTCACCGCTCTGGAAAGCAGATTCCAGAGGTGCTCGTATCTATGTACACAGGCTATGTCCACACTGTAAATAGGTGTGCCCTTAACTCAGGTTGAAATAGCAGTGAAGACACAGCAACTCAGCTTTTAACTCGGGTTAGCAACTCATGCGAAATCCTAAAGGGCACCCTGCGGTTGAACTCGAGCTGGTAACCCAAGTTAAAAGCCAAGTTGCCACGTCTTCACTGCTATTTTAACCCAGTTAAGAGCACACCTTTTTTCTGCAGTGTTGACACAGTCACACAGATACATGTCCATATGCAACGTGCCTGGATAAATACACGTTACAGACACCCACAATTAGTGATGCTTGATATAGTACTTTGTGTGCATCTATTCCCGTTTTCTGACTTGACTGTAAGTCCTACAGGGCAGTGATTTGCTATTTGATTGTACAGTGCCTAGCACAATGGGGCTTGGTCTTTGTTGAGATCTCTAGGTATTCTTGTAATAGAAATAAACAACTGTGATAATCCTCACAACATCCCTATAAGGTGGGTAAGTATTATTCCACATTTTTCAGATGGAGAAACTGAGGCATGTAAGTTGGGTGACTTACTCAATGTAAGGTTGTCTCAGAGCCTGTTAAGCCACTGGACTACTCTGTCTCCCATACCTACACACACTCCAACATCACTCACATGTCCATGCCAACTTTGGCTGGACATGCACATGTACATCCTAGCAGATGCATGCATCCTGATGAATATATTATCATGCCTCGCTATAGACAGATGGGCATTGCACCTGTCTGAGAAAACACACATTATCACTACCCAGTTTGAACGGGATCAGCTAGAATAAAGATTTCAGCCTCAATTGGAACCAGATCTTTTTTGAGGTTTGCAAAAATCTAGCTCATTCTTTTTAATTTAATTTTTTTTTCTGTTTTCATAGTCCCACGTGATGGATGCTAGTTAAGAGCCGAAGCACCAAAATGCCATGTGAAAACCTAGTCTTATGCCATTTCCATCACCCTTGCTCAGGCCCAGAAGGTGCACAGAAGTATATTAATATTCCCTTAAGGAAAAGTCCTATAGAACCAAATAGGGATGAAATCAATAGGGTTCTGTAGAACTGCCCAAGTAGATTACAAGCTCTGCAGGCCTTTTATCATGTGTTTGTACATTTCTTAGAACAGTGGCATCCTGACAATGACTGGACAGTACTGTGGCAATAATCTTAACAAGTAGTAACAAATAGAGTGACTCTAAAATCCTATATAATTTAATAGAGAATAAGATCTTTCCTAAAGACAGAGGGTTGGGGGGGAATGAAATTTGTCACCTAGATTACTGCAAACCATTTGCCCAGTTCTCCCTTATGGAAAAGCCCTACAGAATTTCACAGGCCATTATAGCCTTTCTAAAGGTTTTTTGATGTGTCCTATAGAATTAAATAGAGCGTTCTTTAGGATGCTGTAGAGATCTTTAGGATGCTGTAGAGTTCTTTAGGATGCTCCAACAATTCTGTAGGCAGGATCTCTGTCCGCTGGCTCAGACAGCTACTACCGAGCCATTATTGCCTTCATCCCTGTTAAGTGCTGTTGGGAGTTTTCCACAACGGATTAGGAGATGGACAATAGTAATGGGCGATTGGTATCGGTGCTTACAGGCCACCTTCATATATGAGAGAGACACAGAGAGAGAGACTATCTTGACATTTTTTTAAATCATTATGAAACACTGTGTAGGGTTCAACAGGGTGGGACCTGATTCTCCCCCTGCTTTGCCCCTTGTGTTGTCATTTACACCTGGGCTTGCGATCACCCGTGGTAGCAGGGCCTTCTGAGCGGGTATATGGTGCAGCCATTCTGCCCGGGGTAGATGGAAACGCGAGGCCGTGCAGCCCCAGCAGGCTCTCTCCCATCTCTAAATCGCACCCGGCTTTCCCCATAAGTGCTGGAATCATAGAATCATGGAATAGCAGGGTTGGAAGGGACCTCAGGAGGTCATGTAGTCCAACCCCCTGCTCAAAGCAGGACCAAACTGGGGGGGGGGGCTGCTGCACCCCCTGGCTTTAAGTGGTTCCCACCATACACCAGGACCCCCATTGTACACATTATTCCCGCTCCCCTGGCTTTACCCCCACCATTTCAGCTGCCCCCCCCCTCATAAAGGGGACAGCAAACCAGGGAAATCAGGCAGGGTCCGGCTCTGCTTGCAAGGGGAAGCAGCGGTGGGGGGCGGCTTGGGAAGGGGGGTGTCGGTGCCTGTTTTAGCTGGCGGGCGGGGGGAAGTCCCTGACAAATGCCCAGCTGTCATGCAGGACACAAAGCCCGGTGGCTGGGCTCCCGGCTTGCAGCCGGCCCGCCAATGAGCGCGGGGCGTGTAGAGCGCAGCTCCGCCTCCCCCCGCGCCCAGACCGGGCTGCTCCTGCCGGGAATGGAGCGGGGAGCAGCGGCCGGGCGAGGAGCCAACTTGCCTGCAGGAGCTCGGCGGCGCTGAGCGCTTCCATGGAGCGGGCGAGGGCGCAGGAGACCCGCGCGACACCAGGTAGCGCAAGTTTCTTTCCCCCCATCCCTACCGGGGGCACAGGAGGGGGGCCCAGGCCAGCGCTGGGTGCAGGGGGAAGGGGCCGGGCTGCATGTTCAGGCAGGTACCTGGCCGCACTTTGTCTCTGGGTAGCAGGGTGCCGAGGGGCAGGCGCTGGAGAGGCACAGCAGGCTGGTGGAGATGCACGGGGGGGATAAGCCCTTTTGGACAGGGCGCTCCCAGCCCCAGAAGAGAGAGAACCAGGGGGACAGAAAACAGAGCTCAGCTGGCTGGGGACATTCAGGGGTGCCGGGTACCGTCTGCCGGAGTTTCGATCCAGTCACTGCAGCGCAATGAGAGGGTTTCAGTGGTAGCCGTGTTAGTCTGTATCAGGAAAAAGAACCAGGAGTCCTTGTGGCACCTTAGAGACTAACAAATTTATTTGGGCATAAGCTTTCGTGGGCTAAAACCCACTTCATCGGATGAGAGGGTTGTTAAGAGGTTGGACTTGTCCCAGGAGAAACTGAACTGGACTTGCATCAGTAGAGGCAGGAGCGCTGGGACAGTTTGTATAGTGGGGGTGCCATTGAACCTAACTGGAAACCCTGTCTATGATGGGAACCACTTCGAGCCAGAGGGTGCAGCAACCCCCCTCGTTCCAGCACCTATGACTAGAGGGAGGGGAAGAGCTCGTGGGGGGGGAGGAGAACTGACGGGAGGACAGAGAACCAAAGAGGGTAGGGATAAGATCCAGGCACTTTTGGTTAGTCAGCTCATCAACTGGGGTTGTCTATCTCAATCCTATAGGCAACACACACGGTGCACACGCAGTATGCTCTGTGCATAGGCAGTACACAACATAAATAGTGCAGGCACACCATGCAGTGCTTGATGCAACTGACATACACCTAAGTACCCACACGTCACACACAACATACAATGCAAATTACACACATAACATGCCCAGGGCACACACATCACGGGACAATGCACAATGTATGCACAATATACAATGCGTACACCCAGCACACAGGACACACCACTTAACCCATGTATTGCTCCGTGTGTGTTTTCTGTACAGCACTATGTCAAATCATAGTGCGCACACAGCCTAGCTCACAGCGCCTACAGATTACAACACACATGGCTCAGACACAAAGAGAGACAGAGATCACCAAAAAAGCCAGGTATCGCTCTTGCCCAATATGAAACCAGTAACCCTGTGCTGCCCAGCACAGGAACTTCAAGAAATGTGCATTGCTTAATACCAGTTACTCAGTGAGTTCTGTCGGAGCAGCACAGCCGGTTATCTCGGGCTCAGCTCCTTCCTTGCACTTGCTCTTAAGTCTTGAAAAGTTCCTTATGGAAGAAAGTGGAGAACATTTTGCTTGTACGAGAGCCTCAAGGTCTAGTTTGGTTCAGTTAGAGTGCAGGGGAGTTATACATCCGGTTCTGCTACGAAGGGAATCCACGTACTGTCTGGGAAGATAAGAGCTAGAACGGCAATAACTGTTCCTAGTTCTGTACAACACTCAAGAAAAGGGCTGATCTCTTGCATAAGAAATAAGTTGCTGTGGGAAAGCAGTGAGTGGGTCGGTCGTGTTAGTGGAGAGGGAGAAGCAAACAGTGTGAGGATGAAAGGGCTTGTTGTTTGTGTGGGTGTATGTCTCTGTAGATATGAGTGCCTTTATGTGTGTGGGGGGGAGTGGATGTGCACATGTATGCTTGTGTGTGTATGTTCAGTGTGTGTTCATTATGTGTATGTGTGTGGGGGGGTGCATGTGCACGTGTGTGTGCGTGCGTGTTGGGGTATTCATGGTGGTGTGTTTAGAATATGGATACTTGTGTGAGTGTACATGTGAGAAATTCTGATTGGTCTGTGGGGGTGCCGGTGTTATCTTTGGGTCTAATGGGGTTTCATATGCCAGCGATGGGAAGATCGGGGCTCCGTTTCTGCAGCCAAAAGCAGCACCTGAGGGTTTAGCGATGCTGTACGGGCACTATTGCCTTCTAGCGGCATCCAAACAGCTGGGCATCATGGAACGCAGCAGCCCAGCCTCTCACTGCCCCCTAGCAGATTAGAAGTTTGGACGATGCCTGCGGTTGCCAGCAGGGTTCATGTGTTGGGGTTCGCTCCCTTTTTAAGCTGGCTCGCTAGTTTGCAGCGTGGGTGGATTTTCTGTGCTCATTTAGAATTTGGAGTTTGGGGTCTGTGGAGTGTGTGTCTCTTTTCTAAATATGTGGGTAAATTTGGCAAAGGCTTAAAGTTTGTAACGTTTGAGAGGCAGGCACAGTGTGGGCAAGTTCTGTACAAGCTTCCTGTGTGCATAGCTTTGTCAACGCACCTTCATCCTGACCTACAGGGTCTATATCATTAAATCAGTGGAGACTAACCCCTGTCATGCAACGAGGGTATTTGCCTTGAGATCCTTGCTCCCCCACTTGATACTACACTGTATTATTTTAGTCCTGAACCTCCTCACAGCTCTGCCAATGCCCCTTAATCCTGCCCTGCGGTCCCCTCCTCCTGGCTAGTCCTGGATCCCTTTCAACCAGAGAGTGCCAGCTGAGACTAATTATATTTTTCTTTTCCATGTGGAAAAATAAATATCTAAGTACTAAACTGAGACCAGCAAGCTCATTGCCTTTGTGACCTAAGGCCAATTGGAGCCCAGCTCGTTTGAGGTGAAAAAGCAGTGCCTAATCCCATCTCTCTGAGCAAGCATGTGTTTATTCCTATACTTAATGCTCATTGTTCAACTACAGCCAGCGAGGTTGTTTTTCTTGCTGAGTGATGTGGTAAGTAGGAGTGTGAGCAGACGTGATCTCAGTGGAGTGCACCACCTGGAACAAAAGTCCTAATGAGGCTGCACTATCTGAATTCCTGATTCTGTCACTCCAGATCCTGATTAAATATCCCACCAGAGGAGAGCCTGCCAGGTTCATTTTAATACATCCACAGCCTCATGCACCCCCTTGTAATCACACACACTCTCAGTAGCACACCCAAATCCACACAGGCACACTTGGATGCACTTGGCATTGCACAAAGGTTCACAGTCTCATACCCACATTCAGGACCTAATGTTAAAAAGGGCTATTTTGACAGCATGCAAACCGTGGATGCAAAATCACTGGTGCAATGAATTCTGAGTGCAAAAAAATCACTGGTGCAATGCGCTGTGGGTGCCAAAAATGTTGGTGCTATTAATTGCACATGCAAAAGTGAACCCGCAAAACATGGGGCTGCCACACAAAATCTGGACTTTTGTCTCACACACACAGTTGCACAGGTACATTCTCTGTCACAATCACAGCCACAATCGCACGGTTTCTCACATCTCAGCTACACACACACACACACACACACACTGTATTGTACCCTTCACCCCTGTCAGTTCACTAGCATTGGAGATACCCAGCTGTGTCTGTCACAGACCCAGTTCCCGATATGACACCCTTGCTCGGCACTGCGGGCTACTAAATTGGTCTTAATTCACTCTATTTCCACCCACCATCTTAGTCATTCTTCGCTGGCAGGCAGGGCTGGAAGAGTGGTGGGAGGCAAACGAACATTAGATTCTCACAGGAAAGAGAGAACTCAAAAGCTACTTCCCTTAAAAGCCCAGCTGAGTGGGTTTGGGGTGCATGAGGCTGGGCTTTCTGTTCTGTGAGTGCAGAAAACAAGGGTTCCCCGAGCCAAGTCTCCACAACGGAGAACGGGATCAAAGAGGGTGTCTCAATGCCTGACTCACTGGAGGGGAGAAAAGCAAAGGTACTCCAGGCTGGCACTCTGCTCCGTGCTGGGGAGAATGGGCATATGCCACAATCAGTACCCTCGCTAACGACTGTACTAATAAAAGACCCAAAGTCCTCCCCTGGGGGCTGAGCCTTTTCTCTGTGCACTTGCCCTTGCAAGCTGGGATTGGCTGGATGAGCAGGCTGGATGCGAGGGAAGGGGGCCTTCCACTGAGCTCTCCCCAAAAGTGGCTGGCTGATAGCGCCTACCAATGGGGCTGTGGAGAAGGAGCACAGGGAACACCTCAGGCACTTGGTGGGAGAGTGTGAGGGGGCAGCTGCTGGAGTGTTGGCATTCACGGAGTGGAACTGGACAGAACAGACTGACCTTGAACAGAGGCCATCTGACGTCAGGGATGAGACTTGTTTGGTCTCTTTAAAGGCAGCGAGAGGGGAGGGAGCAGGGAGCCTGATACAGGCTGGCCCAGGCAAGGAGAGAGTTTCTTATGTGCTGCCACACTGGTTAGCAAGACTGGAGTCAGGGGTGCTGGGAACAGAAGTGACCTAGTGAGAGCTATCCCTCAAGGGCCTGTCAGCGTGTCTTGGTTACTACTCCTGAGCCCTCTGAAGCATTATCGTATTAGTTAGAGAGCTGGGCCTGAACCACAGCCCTCTGGCAAGCCCATGCTTCAGTGTGATTCCAGTCCAGACCAGGGTCCACCTCCAAAGGCCATGGCTTGCCCCTAGCAACACACATGGCGTTCGGCAAGGTCCAGGCCCTGCTTAAACCGAAATGATCCGCTCAAAGATAAACCAATAAGAGACATTGGGAAGTGGGTGGATGTGCCAAGGAAATGGGGTAGCCTGAGGGAATGAGAGCAGAGGTGGAGCCAGGACAAGGTGAAGAGAAAAGAGGAAAAGGAGCTTGGAGTGAGTCAAGGGGAAAGAGAGGTGCAGGATGGAGGCAGGTGGTGGTGAGGTGACCGGGGCAGGAGGAAAGAGGGATGGTCCCGACAAAAGGGCTTTAGATGGATGGGAGAGGTGATGAGACGCCTGAAGGCCAGAGATCAAGAGGTTGTAGTCAAGGGGAGTGGTGACTGATATCTACAATGGAGCTGGAGGTGTAATGACGGGGGTAGACACCCCTGCTAGCTCTGATTGAGTTAGCCCACTAATCATAGTAATGTAGCCACGGCAGAGGAGACTAGCTCCCCAATCCAGGTATGTGCTCAGGCAGCTAGCCCCTCCCACCACTCTTTGGCTACACTGTGAGTCTCAGCACGCTCGCTGGATGAGCAGGAGCACGGGTAAGTCTCCTCAGGCTGGAAATTGCCCCTTCCCACTCCAGAGCAGCCGTACTCTGAGGCATAGCCTGTGGTTCGAGCTATAGGGACTGAGAGGGCGGACTGTAAAACAGACCTCAAAGCAATGGAACTTCTTAAGAGCCTGCTAGATAACAAACCTTAAGCAGCAGCAGCAGCATGGCTGGGGCACTGGCTGTGATGCAGAAGAGTCTGAAGCCACAGCATGGGCAGAGCAGCAGGGTCACTCAGATTGTGGAGTAGGAGGGCTGCTGGCTATGGCGGGGATGCAAAGCAGCAGAACCGCTGGACAGCGGGATACCCTCCTGCTCATTAACCCATCACAGGGGCCTGAAGGTTGCAGGGTGTCCGTGCATTCAGATACGCTGGTGACCCGTGTGGGAGAGATAGATAGGGAAGGGCACATGGGTGGGTGGGTGGATAGGGAAGGGCACCATGACAGAGAGAACTGGGGGAGGCAATGGACTGGCCCTCTGAAAGAGGGGGAAAGCTTTGGGATGCCACCTAAATGACAATCAGCCTGAGGCTGTAAAATGATTGAATCCTGCTGGGAGCATTCCTCTGCCCCATGCAAGACACCACCGGGAGCCCTAAGCTGTGTCAGTAGCTCTGCAGGTGTAGACTAGAGATTGTGCAAAAGGGGTGGCTGAGTCTCAGGCAGCCCTCAGCCTGCGGTGTAACACTAGCAGCCGGGATGCTCGCTGCTCTATTGTCCCAGGCCTCCATTGGACACTGGGCTCAAGCAAATTGAGCTAATTAACCCCAGATCGTTAGCTTCCCTCCTTCCCTTCGGGAGCCTTTTACTTGTCCTGAGAGTGAGTGATATGGGTTGACCCTGGGTTGTGCTCTCAAAGGAGGCATTCAGGGCATGCAGAGAGGTACAATTCCCCAGGCACTAACCCCATGAGAACTCAATGCACCCCGTGTACATCTGTAGCTGTCAATGCAATGGAGGATAAGCCACATTGAGTGCTGGCGTGGATACCACTCAAATAGACCTACTTATGGAAGACCAGATCCCCAGCAGCCTGGCTGGCAGGAAAACATGCAGGTTTTCCATGGAAACCTGCCTGGCAGGCTTTGATTCACCAAAAATTCATCAAACCAGAGACAAATTGGCACATTGGCACAAAACCCGTTTCCAATCAACTCTAGTTGGGGCTAAACAGAGGCCCTGCGGACTTCAGGGTAGCTGAGGATCTAGCATTGGTGGGAAACCTGAGCGTTTCTTCCTACTGCCTGATTGTTTACTTTCCTGCGTGTCTCAGTATTCCTTTCTCCTAGGTCATGTGCTTCCCCCAGCTGGTTGGCTGGGAGGCCCTAAAAATCACCAGCTGCCTAATTTATTTGACATTGCATGTTTACCTTGCTGTTCTTGAATTTATCTTCGTGGTTTTCCCTGAGAGACTTTTATAGGTGCACAAACAGAAAGAAAAAACCCTCTCTAAAAGTGTGGGTTAAGCTGCGGCACAAGCCAGGCCCAGGGAGGACGTTCAAAGCATAGAGTCAATAGCACCATTGCTGTGTTGGCCTTTGAGGCTCTCTTTTCAAGAGATACCGATTACACAGAAAAAGTGAGCATGATCTAAAATTAGGGGTGACGCTGGGGACTGGTTAATAAATGGCTGGGACCTCAGAAGGTTTGCAGAGTCTGTCTGGATGCTTTTCCTAACCAGTTCTGAACCTTTGCTATTATTATATTATTTGTATTGCTGTGGCACCTAGGGACCCTGTGATAGTCCAGGACAGCAAGAGAGGACTACTGTGTTGTCACCGTGCTGCTCACCACAGCCACATGGGCTGGAAACAGCAGGGATAGAACTAGGATCCTCCTGCTTTAAAAGCACACCCATCTACCACTTGAGCTAAAAGAGAATCTCCGTTAGCTTTGTTTGCAACATAAAGCCTGTAACAAACAGCCTGATTCTAAGCAGCAGAGGGCAGCAGTGCACGTACACACACGCTATTATTCCTTACAATAATATTATTGCCAATTATTTATTACAAAGACTCATTTCCTGAGCCTATTGCTTAGGGGAGATGAGCATTTTTCTAGCTTAGGGCACTGGCTCTCGACAGGTGTGCGAGAGTGCCCACAGCTGGACTCTTGCCTACATCCTGCTTTAAGAGAAAAGGCATCTGACAAGCTCATTTTACCTTGCCATGTAATAATGCAAGACCATTTGCCATCAATGGAATTTTCTAAGGGGAGTTTATTAAGGTTTCACAGATGCAAGAGGGATGAATTTGGCGGGCTGCCATATTGCATAAGCAAAGAAAACTATGTCATAGGTTCTAATTCAGCATGCAAATTGCAAGGAACATTTACATCTTTAATTGACATTTAACAAGACATCAGCGGCAGCAGCAGCATAGACAGCTACTCTACCAGCAGACATGCCTCTGTGAAATGTAAGTGCCTGTATATTTTTAAAAAATAACAATTAAATGATATCTCTGCAAACGGGTTGCCGACAATCTTGTTTAAAAGTTAATTGAATATTCTTTGCAAGTTTGATGTGAATTTCTCTTTTGATATAACTGCCTCCTTTGGCAGCCAAGAATTAAAGGGGCGGACTTCACAATGGGCCAAGCTTCAAAAAAGAGAAGGAGGAAAATACAAGAAAGGAATTGGATTTTCCAGACATTTCCTGCAACTGCTGCTGCATCTAAGGCTAGCTGAATAGAGCAGGAGTGAGGAAATGCAATACACACTCGAGAACACTAGGAGAACGGGGAGAGAAAGAGGAGATCTACAAAATGGTGGAAGCCTTTATGTGTTAGCCTGAATCCAGTCCTGCTCTGCAGAATGTTCCCTTACTTCGCTCAGAATGCAGCCGTTGCCTTTGCTGTTATTTCAACTACTGTAGAGTCATGTTTGTCCAATAATGTGGGACATGAAAACCACCATGGGTTTGGCTGAAGAGCAAGTATAATTGACAGGGCAAGCAAGAGAAGAATAGAAAGTATGGTCATTTCAGATAGAAAAGTTGCTTTTCTTAATTCTGCTTATGGTGTTTAGATGCTGTGGGCATGCTGGAAACTCCATAGGCAGACAGAGAAACCCTTTGTATGCACTAAATGCAAGACTGCTAGTGAGCTATTGGTACTGTGAGACTATAGGGCACAAGTCTTTATGCAGAGAAGTCTGATTTTAGCACATAAAGGCTTACACAGTGAGGTCTGTAGTTGCAGATATTAAATTGCACAGTGCAAAGATTAAAATGAATACATTTAGGGGACATGTCTATGTTTCAGATAACGAAGTATGGGATGCTGCTTGGACAAGCAAGGTTTGCCTACTGGTTTTGAGTGAATCTAAACTCTAAGTATAGGGGAGTTCAAACCCTTAGGAATTGGAACTGCCAGCTTGGCTGCATCCCACTTACAAAACGGATCCTTTAGTGGCTGTATCACCAGAGTTAACAGCCTACTACTGCTATCAGCTAATGGAGTTATTTCTTTAGCTCAAGTGGTGGTGGTCTGTGATGCAATACTGTAGGTCTTTGGTTCAAACCCAGGTGATGACCTACAGCAGGGGAGTTATGTGATGGCTGACAAATTGGGGATTGGACTGCTGACCTCTAGAACTAAAAGCATGAGCTGCTTGACTAAAGAGCTATAGCTACATACCTGGGGGCAGAAATAATTCATTTCCTTTCGAATTGGCACAGAGGCAGGCCTGTAGCACCCATCAGTGGCTTGCAATTACATATGTCTAGCCAGTGAGACTCATGCAGCTCCAGTAGGTTACCACGAATGGGAGTAAAACCTGATTCCCTTCAGTCAGAGGGTAAAACTTTGTTGAAAGGAACGGATGAAGGTTTGAGGCTCTACCTGGGGTGAGGGGGTCTGTTCATGTTGTAGCTATAAGACTATGGGGGCAAGAAGGAAATGCACCAGAGGAAGATGTTTGTGAGTCCCAGCTCTTCTTGCACAGGGGCGCTTGTGCAACGGAAATTAGTGGTGATCCTGGTGCAAACAGCTCAGCAGAGCCAGGAAGAGGCAATGCTTGGCCCAAGCTGACCCTGAGATGTGGGGCTTAAGGAATCAACCAGGAGGGCTTGTCTGCTTATTCTGCCAGGAAAGGTCACTTATGGGAGGAATATTGTGATAGCACAAATAGGGGGGCAGGCAGGGAGAAAAACCTGTCCGGGGTAGATGGGGGTGAAGAGAGGCAGAACGCGAGTGCCTCATGGAATGCTAATGTAGCAATTGAGCTAAGTGTGCTGTGCAGGAGAATGGAACAGCAGCAATGAAGGGAGGTGAAAGTTCAAGGAGATGGAAAGTCAGAGCGTAGGGTAGAAACCAGCTCCCATTTATGCTGCCAGCAGGAGAGAAGCCTGAGCAGTGACACTGAAATGTTCAGCTTGGTGGTGGCGGCAGCTCTCAGAGCGATTCTCCTTGTTACACTTTCTCAGAGAGGGAACACGGGGATTTCAGCTGGACTGTCAGGGTCAGAAACTTCCACTAACCCCACATCCTTTCTCTCCTGGGAGCTAGTTTCTTAGTTAGGCTATCAATTTCCAAGCTAAGATTTGGGATACTCTCTCCTTTCTTCCTCTTTTCTCTCTCTCTCACCAATCATGATGGTATCTAATCTCAGAATCACCTTAAACTTACTGAGGCAAATTCTTCCCCGGGGGAGACGTGTTGCAGGACACATGTGGGGAGTGCCCATACTAGCTCATACATAACATTAGCTGCCTTGAGTCAATTGGCAATCCGTTAACTCGAGGTGGAAAAGCACTCCTGCGGGCAAACCCAGTGATGCCTGTGCTGCGCCGGTGGGTACAAGGTAGGGGGAGTGGGAAGTGGCAGGGTGTTGCAGGTATCCTGTGCCCTGAAAGGCTAAGTGCCCATGGTTGTGTTTGTAGCAGAGGCTCCAAGCCAAACAAGACCGATGGAGCCCTGCTTCCCCATTGGTTACCGGCTGCCCTTTATTAGGTTGGAAGAGGAAGAAAAGAGAAGATGAGATTGCAAACAGAACCCCATCTCCATGGCAACTTGCAGTTCAACTTTTAACTTTTCACTATCCATGGAAAGATCAGTTCCCCTCTGTATATTTCCAGGGTTTAGTCACAGCAATAATAACAGGGGCAGGCAGTTCCTGGCACTTGGGGAGTGACTGGCTTGAGGGGCCTGAGGTTGAAGCCCTTCACTACGCCAGCTGGTCATTAACTGTCAGGAAGTGGGTTTCCTATCCATCGTTACAGCTTTAATCGTAAATAGCAGGGCTAGGAAGGACTGCTTTGTTTTCCTAGGCCACACTGTGTAGTGGTTAGGTTGGAAATTTGGGAGTCAAGGCACCTGGTTTTGTTCCTGGCTCTGCTGCTGTCTGACTGTAGGCAAATCCCTTCCCCACACTGTGGTTGTCTCCTAAAATTTCCCACTGATTGCAGCAATAGCAGGAGCCCTAGTATAGAGAAGGCTCTGGTGTTTTAACCCCTGCAGTATTATGTCATCACAACAGTGATGTGACACCATCACCTGCTGACATGATGCCATCTTTACATTGCCCAATACATTCAGGCAGTTTTGATTGTTGTCTTACAAGCTGCTAGACCTTATGCAGGAAACGGGGACAGTGTGGGAAAATCAAATCCATGCTTCTGGGCATTAGCTGATAGCACTTCAGAGGTCAGGAAGGTATTCACAACCTCTCCTCCATAGGCAGCAGTTGCCCAGGTGGTGTGCAGGGATGGGGTCACCCCTTTTTTGAATGTATTAGGGCTTGGCCACTCCCAAAGACCGGTCTTGGAAGGGCCACAAGGAAGGGAGATTTTGTGGCATTTCTGGTGGGATCAGGAAGCGGAAAGACCTGGAGTCCCATCTGGGAACCCTTTTCCGTGTGACTTCCAGCTTTAGAGAGGTCTGGATAGTTCAGCTAAGAAACCAGGCCTTTGGCCATGCAGCTGAGCTCCAGCTCCGAGCCCTTCACTTTTCTCCCTGATTGTTATTAATTATTTGTATTACCATCGCGCCTAGGAGCCCTAGTCATGGACCAGCACCCTATTGTGCTAGGGGCTGTACAAGCACAGGACAAAGAGATCATCCCTTTCCTGCTTCCTAAACATGGCTCAGCGCGGAGGTAGCACAGCAGAACACCCTGCAGTGACGTTTTGGGGGCTGATTAGCGCTTAGGCCAAGGCAGACCTTACAACCATCTTTTTGGGGGTTGTTTTTTTTTCTGTCTTGGCAGATCATGTTTTATTGATTCAGAAATAGATGAGTGAAAAGGGCCTTTCGGCTCTGAAGAGAAAGCCGCGCTCGGCATTCAGCTGTCACCCACCTCGGCATCAGCTGTCAGCCTCGCACTGTTCCAGGATCCAAAAATAACCAGTGCTGGGTATACAAGGTCCCGTTCACCCTCCTCCAGGAGCGAGAACAATCGCTTTGCATCTGTCAGCTAGGAGGGTGCACACCCAAGCTACGTCTACAACACTCTCGGTGCTGCGGCAGCAGAGCTGCAGTGCCAGAATTATGCTGTTAGAGCGCTGTCGTGCAAATGCTTCCTGCATTCCCGGAAAGGTTTTATCCGTCTATGTAGGTAATCCACCAAACTGAGTGGCGATAGCTAGGTTGAGAATTCAACCTAGCTGCTTCTGCATCGGGGGTTAGGTGGGCATAGCTACAGTGCTCAGGAGCGTGTGTATTTTTAACACCTCTGAGCACTGTAGTTAGGTCAGTCTAAACTTTAAGTGTAGACTAGGCTCCAGGAAAGGTGGTGGGTGTGACTGTCAGTCAACAAGCCATGTTCTCTCTCATTAACCCTTCCTGAACTGTTGACTACCACCAATACCCCTAAGAGCTATTCATTGCTAAGGATTCTTTGTCACCATGTGGCTGGAAAACCTACTGGGGACTATGCAGAAAACTCTCCCAGGAACTTGTAATGGGAAGAGAGGGAACCTGGTACAGCTCACAACCAGGGGAGATAGTTATTCAAAGGTTAGAGTCCTGTGAATTTGGTGCTTGAAGGATCAGGGTCCTAGTCCCAGTTCCCTGTTGTTGCCTGTAACTCCTCTAAGAAATTGTGTCTGATATCAGCAGAACATGAATTTCTTACAGACAGAGAGCCTGTGAACATCTTCTGACTTCAATAGAGATTGGGGGCACTCAGTGCCTTGCAGGTTTAAACCCTGAATCTCCAAAGATTCAGCAAACCTGTGAGAGAAAAGAGGAGAATCAAAGCTAAGTTTCCAATTAGTGACACTTTAATTGCAGTATTAGTCACTCATTAGTGGGAAAAGCCAGATGCTCTTAGAAATTAAATAAACTAAAAAGATCTCACCACCACCACCACCACCCTGGGAATATTTAACTATGGCTCATACACGTTTCCTTTGTGCCGGGAGCATGACTGATACGACACGTGTGTGCACCGTGCTCTGGCATTAAATCACTGATGAGGTTCGGAAATGCATGTGACAAAATGAGGTTGAGAGTAGATTGGATCTTTGGGCCATTTGGTTTTCCGGGTCTGTCTCTCTTTTTGCTTTATTCAGACATTAGTTCTTGGGGGATGCACAGTTTTTCATTATATGTCTGTACTGGGCCTAGTACTGGGGGCCTCTGTGTGTGACTGCAATACAGATCATCAAAAGAGTAAATAAATAATGTAGGAAAGAAAGAATAAATGGACAATATTTGGGCAGAATGTAGTAGCATTGGCAGCATTGCCCTGCATAAACTGCAGCTGCTGATTTTGGTTTCATGAGGCACAAAGGAACTGCCAGACTGGATCAGACCCAAGGCCCAGCTAGTTCAGCTTCCTGACTCTTGACACACCAGCTGCTTCTGAGGAAGGTGTAAGAACCCTACGGTAGCAGCTGTCTGCCCCCTGCATGGGTTTCGTCCTGATCTCTAATAGTCAGAGAATGGCTTAAACCCCAAAGCCCAAGATTTAATATCCTTTCATGATTCATAGGGATGTTTGAAAAGCACCTTGATGCATTTAGTGCAGCATCATGGGTTGCCTCAGTCCAGGTGATGTCATTTTGTCTGGTGAGGCTCCCAGAATGGATTGTGGCAGGGCTGTGAGTCAGCACCAAGGGACATTGATAGAGTTGTATGGGGTCCCAAGGATTGGAGATGCTGTGGGATAGGATGGCGGGACATTGGCAGTGCTGTGGGTCAGAACTGAGATGCATTGGGGCCGAGGATGTTGCTGAGGCTGAGGACTGAAATGCAGAATGATGTAGGGGAAGCGTGCACAATGGCTGTCCATTAAACCTGCATCCACGAGTAGTCAGCCCATTCTTCAGAGCACTGACTATAAGTTTATTTCCCTCTGGAATGCAACATGACCCTGCTGTCACCCATATTATTTGACATTGAAGGCAAGGTATATTTCTAGTAGGAGGGAAGATTGGAACTTTTCAAGCACAGCTCCCAGTAACAATAACATCTTGATCCTTTGTGTGAAGCTATGTAACAATACCGCAGCTGTGTGTGGGGGAGAGAGAGAGAGTCGGGAGCCTGTGCTCTGCTTTTCAAGGATGGAAATCATTTTATTTATTTTATTTTATTTTATTTTTGCAAATGAAGGATGGCTTGGCTATGAAAACAGTGTGTTTTCTGTTCAATTGAGAGAAAGTCAAAGGGACCCTGGATGCAGTTCAGAGTAGGCATAGCATGCTGGAAATGTTTACTTTTCCAATTCACCCTCACGCAGGAAACGGCCTGACTTTAATTACCCCATTTCTAACCACTGGCCGTGGAGGGGCGATCGGACCCAGAGTTGAGCAAATTAGCCAACTGCTGTTTTGCCACCTATTCCCTGCATTGTTCAGCACCTCTTACAGGGCAATCAAATCCTTCCCAGACTTTCTGTGTTCAGCTAAAAGCAAGCCTCTGGAATCCTGCTTGTTCCATGTGGATTTGTAGCAATTATAAGGCTCAGGGATGGTCTTAGCTGTGAGGAACTCAAGCAGCTCTTGGGGCAAGGATTGTTTGCCCACTATCTCACATTTATTCAACAATTCATGGCAGTACACGATTCCCCAGCAGTGGGAAAGGTGGCAGGAAGGGTCCACTTTGTCCACTTTTAAGCAGGGGGAAGGAAACACACAGTCTAGTCCCCATCTCTGGCAGTTTAGCTGGGGCTGTGCTAATCCTAAAGCTTGGTTGGTGCAAGCCCAGCTGCTGCAAGGCAAAGAGAAGGGATCCAATGGGCAGTCTCTGAGGAACGGCAGCGATTGGGACTGGTAAGACTGCGAGGCTTGATGGAAATGAAGGTGAACCTGAGCAAGTGTCCCTGTACACATGAGGCCTGCTTCTCATCTCATGTACGCCGATGTAAATCGAGAGTGACTTCGTTAAAGTCAATGGATTTACACAGGGGGGCTGGAACAATTTTTATAGTGGAGGGTCTGAGAGCCATTGAACCAAGCTGTAAACCCTGTATATAATAGAAACCACTTCAAGCCAGGGGGTGCGGCAGCACCTATGGATTTACACTTGCATGACTGGGATCAAAGGTGCAGGGTACCAGGTGACCAGAGGTGGGGCTGAGTTGATAGACATTGGGGAGCAGGCTGGATTTCAGTAGAGCGCCTCACCCCCACCAGGCGTCTCTGAGTGAGAGAACAAACCCTTTCATCTCCCGTGTGAAGCCAGGGAGAGTGCAAAGGGTCAGCTACAGCAGCCAGCACAGGGACAATCTGTTTAACCCAGGGGGGCTGCAGCCGAGCTCATTAATCTTATCAGGAGCAGCTCAGCCGCAGATTGCCCAAGAGGATCCCTCCTTGTCCGTCCCTGTCCAACTAGGTCATTTCGTCCATCTCGTGACTTTCCTGGGGGCTTTACCTGCCCGGAGCGCCATACAGCCTGCCTGTGCTAAGCTCAGCTCTTTCTGGGGACAATGCCCTTTAGCTGCAGCTGGGGCATTTTAGCCACCAGCTCTAACTGTTCCTTGTTTATTTCCCTTCTAGGTCCCTCTCTGACTGGGGAGGGGAAAGAATAATAAATTGCATTTCAAAAACATATTTGCTCACGTTACTGATTGGTGACCCTGATAGGAAAGTCCTGTAAAATGTCACAGGGATTAAAGCATGAGGGGTCTATAGAAATGCAGTGGGGTTCTTTAGAAATTATCTGAGCACCCATTGGGCTGATCCTCCACTGGCATAGGCTGGCGTTACTCTACTGAAGTCAGCCAGACGACCCTGGTTTATAGCAGCTGAGGATCTGACCCATAGAGGTTTTACAGTGAATGAGAGCCTTGCTGTAGGTTCGTTAGCTATTCCATAGCAAGGACAGAATCCGCTATTACATTCTGTAGGGCTCTCCCATCATGGGAATTTTCATGCTTTAAAAAAAAAGCGGGGGGGGGGGGGGGGGGGGAGGAGAAACAGTGTAAAACCAGGCACAGCAGAGGCAGGTGCTGAGTCAGTTTCCTCTCCAAGTTGCTCTGCCAGTGTGCCTCATTGCTGACTTGCAGCCATCCCGCTATTCTAGTCCAGGGCTCCCCAGACAGAGCTCTACCAGTGCACCTCACTTCCTGACCCACAGCACTCTCTGTTTCCCCAGTCCTGGACTCCCCACACCCACACTGCAATCCCTCATCAGCAGTGTCCTAGCTATTCCCATTCTGGGATCCCCACACCGCTGTCCCAGTAAAATCACCTATTCCAGTTATGTGCCCCTTCTCGGTGGAGATTTCCTATCCATGTCCAATGCAGAAATCCCCACCATCACCCAAAATATCCCCACCCCTTTATTTCTGAGGTTAGACAGCACTGGCTCTCACATCTGCAAGGTGAAGGACAAGTGAGTTAGTTCCCGGTGCCTCCGCCAGGAACCAGAAGAAATTGAATATGAGAGTGGGGGTTTCTTCCAATACTAACCAAGCAAGGCCCCGAGCCCAGAATTGGCTCTGCACAAGTGAACCCTTATGTCCACATGGAGCATAGATTCAAGGGTCCATCTGCCTGGATCCAATTGCAGGATCAGGACCCAAGCCAGGATCTGTATCCTGAGCACCTTGGCATAATGGCTTAGATTTCAAAAGGAGCCTAAAGGAGTTAGGTGTCCGGCTCCCCTAAGGAATCTGATCCTGAGATCAGTGCTGCCAGCTGTCCCTTTCAATCAGAGGACCCTAGCTTGGGCAGGAGCTTCTTCATACCAGCATGGCCTGATCTCTGACTGGCACGATGAGACAGTGCCCAAGGTCAGATTTTATAAAGATTCCTTGTCATCCTTCTCTTCTGTCCCATTTTTCCTATTTGGGCAAATACATCTTTAGCTATTGGGCAGGCGGCGGGATCCCCTGAGCAAGTGGTTGGCCTCAGCTGCCCGCGGTCACTGCCGAGGCATAGTACAACAGACTCGTGTGGCACTGGCATCAAGCCCACTGAACTCAGTGCCAAGCCTACTGCCAGCTTCGATAATAAGCAGCAGCCAGTGGGTGTGAATTCTCCCAGTGTTCAGTGAAACAACATTAAGTGTGATGGACTCCCAGGCTATTAGAGTGGATGTAACATGTAATTCAGGCTGGTTATTCTTCATCTGAAGTGTCCCCCTTCACTAATGGCAAATCAGGATGGAACACATGTGCCCGCTTTGTGACTCCCCGACTCCATTCTCTCACGGCCTGCGATCAGAATGATCCCAATGAATGTCGATGAATGAATTAGAGTGAATGAATGCCTTGTAATGGGGCCCTTCACCAGTGCAGAACGACTATTGAACGCCAAAAGGATGGCGCCTGCAAGGGTGGTGTTTGAATTCATTCCCATTAGCACAATTAGGGTGAAGATTACAGGGGGCGGGCCAGGGTCAGCGCTGCTGATGGGGCACTCAATGTGCTATCGCTGCCACTTCTGTGGAGGGCTGAAATTAGCAGGCTTCTAAGAACCTGCCTCCATCTGGGGAAGAGGAAGAAGACCTGTGCTCTCCCTGAACCCTTCTCTGGAAACCAGCGGTGAAATTACAGGAGGTACTAATAGAAACCCCCCTTGCAAACAGGAGGCTAAGGCTAGGTCCTCAGCTGGTATCAATTGGCCTAGCTCTGCGGGGGTCAGTTCAGGGCTATGAGGTTTGCAGTTTGACCTGTGCCAAGTATGAAATCTCAATCCCATTCCTAGAAGAAACATTTAGGCTTGGTCGGTTTCAGGGTTTCGGTTCAGTCCATCTCTTAATGGAAATGTAAGTCAGATGCCCCAGATAGAATATTTGTCCCTTTCACTCTGACAATTGGCAACATTTGGCTGGGGGGTTAGATTCTCCAAGCAGCACTTAAAGCTCCATCTTTGTGCCTTCAGTGATCGCCAGCTGGAACATGGGGAGCATCACCTGGTGAGAGAGAGCACGAGAGATCCTAGCCTGTGAGCTGCGGGGGCCAGGGACTGTCTGTCTTGTGTGCGCACAGCCCTGACCCCTAACTGGGATCCTTACCTGCTTCTACAATAGGAATGACAGCTAATAATGAAGGAGAGAATGTAGAGGGGAGCGGGAGAGACACACCGAGGTGATGAGTGGTATAAACACAGAGAGGGAGTGCTGGAAAGAGGCTCTTGACTTGGATCAGCTTGTAAACAGAGGGAGAAGGAGTGTGTGAAAATTAGCAAGGAAGAGGTGACAAGTTGTATGGGCAAATGGCTTCAAAGCAAGTACACTTCAAGGGGCAGTGAAGAGATAAGACTGATTTCCTTCAATCCACCCAGAAAGAAGCCCGAAAGGGAGAGATTTGTCTCTCCCAGGGAAAGCCCTGCGAGGAGCAGGGTTGACATGACTGGATTTTGGAAAGGAATGTGGGATGTGATTTATTTTTCTTTCTTTTCCTGCAAAGGCAGGAGTTGGTCTGTTCATGCCCCTCCTTCCTTCAGGTCCTATTGCACTCTTTCGTTTAACAGGGAGACTACAGCGCTCTCCCTGCCTCTGAAGAAACCTGTTCCATTCATGTTACTTAGTATAAAAATGTATTTATGCTTCCCTAGCACTTAGGATGTCAAAGCACTTTGCAAACATTAATTGAAATCTCACAAGGACCTTCCTCATTGTAGTTATCCCCATTTTATCCAGGGAAAATGGAAGTGCAGAAAGACACAGTTAGTCGGTGTCAGAACTGGCGATAAGACCCAGCAGCCCGGTGTGAAATGCAGCAGGGTTTGTCCCAGGTGATCATATTGCACTCTTCTTGTGATTTAGATCCGTGCAGAGGTTGCACTTCTTGGTGCTTTGCTTTGAATTTTGCAGAGCATATGGCCAAGCAATGGAGTTTCTCCTGCTTTGGAATGAGACCATCAGTCACCTCCAGATTCGCTCAACATCTTTGGAATCTCAGCAAACTTGGCCTGAGTTTTAAGCTTGTGGTGATACCCAAAACCAGAAGGTGTTTTTTTCCCTGGTTTTGAGTGTCACAAGAGGCTCTCCAGGGCCTAGTCCTGATGCCCAGACCTGTGCTCTGACCACTTTACCTTACTCCATTCCTCCTTTCCACCCCCCAGGGGGAATTAGAGATTCTCTCTCAGTCTCTAGACAGTCATCTAGTCTGACTGCAATGGATGGCATTATCTTTCCTACAAGCCCTAGCTATCTATTGTCACCATCCCCTCTGAAACTTTGTCAAGTGTGATAAACGGGGAGTCACAGTCTGATCGCCCTGTGGATTCCTCTCACCAGAAATTAGTTAGCATTCCACAAGCTGTGAATAAATGGGGCTGATCCCGGAAATATCCTCCCCATCAAAATAGCAGTGTCAGTAATGGGAAGGAAGTGGGAAGGAAAGGTGGTCTGAGACTCAGGCGATCTGGATTCACTTCCTGGCTCTGCCACAAATTCCCTAGACACTGTGTGATCTGGGGCAAGTTTTTGACACAGATTTTAAGTTGATTTTTAAATCAATGGGAGTTTGGTGCCTAAATACCTTTAAAAATCTGGGCCTTAGGAAACTGAGCACAAAGAGACTATCTGTAAAATGGAGATAATAATCCTTCCTTCCTCCCACCTTTGGTTTGGCTTGTCCATATTGTAATTGCTTCAGGACAGGCAGAGTCCCCTGGACAGCTAACAGTATCTGGTAAGGCTGAGCTGTGCAGAAAACGGAGCATGCCACCTGGAATGAAGGGTTCGATACTAGCCAAGTGTATGTAAACAACAGGTAGCTTCCAGTGCATTGGAGGCGAGTGGGAAGTGAGTTCTGTGGAATTGTGGGATGACATTGGAGGACTATGTAAACATGAGCTCAGCTACACATGCTTTAGCTGCGTCCTCACCGCAAAATGGGCGGGTCGGCGCCTGCCTTAAAGCAAAGCACAGGCTGTAACCCGTAACCCTGCGAGCGTGGGTTCAAAGCACGTGTAACCAGGTGCTTAAGGGCTTTGTATGTGGATGGTGCGGGTGGTCAGTGGGCTGAAACATGGGATAAGTGTGGACGTACCCTGTGTGTCTGTACAGCATCTGAGCAATGGGACCCTAACCTCAACTGAGGTCTATACATGCTACCTTCATAGATTAATAATAGCACATCTCTCTTTAGGGTTAGGGTTACAGTCCGGTAACACAGGAACATGAGCAGGGAACATGTCAGGAACCTTATAACAAACCCCCACATATGGCCCATTATCATTCTGCCTCAATTGATTTAGTTAAACAGGCCCTTGAAATCCCGTGAAGGGTCATCTAGCCAGACACAACCAGAGCGACCTGCCTCTAAGCTCTGCCATTGAATCACCAGCTCACCCTGCTGTTCAGGCACACGTGCACACAAAGCCCTGGGGCCAGATGCATCCCTGGTGTAAGCAGAGCTGTCTCTAATGAAGTCAGTGGGGTTGCACCCCAGTTATGCCAGCACAGAATCTGTCCCCACCCCCGATCTCCATACCCTATGGCAAAGATATAATCTCTTTGTTTAGCCCAGCCCTGTCGTCATAGGCCTCCCCTTACCCCCCTGAACACTGTGCCAGCCCGGCCCCTATTTGCATCACAATGCTCTGGCTCTCCTGATGGGTCCCTGCATTCTGTCTCCAGAGCTGCTCTGACATGTAATGCATCGGTAATGAAGTCTGACCAACGCTGGGCCCGTGCACTGTGTACTTACCCCCTCCCCACAGGGCACTCACAACCCAACCAGCAGATACAAAAGAGCAAGCAGGAGCTGTGGGGCTAATTTACCAGGAGGTGGCAGGGCCGGGGGGAAGGCTCACGTCTTTTCTTTTCTTTTATCCCTGTCAATTGGCAAGTGACAGGGTGAATTGCATTTTAATGTCATGGTGTTTAACCCTTTGAATCAGGCGAGGCCAGGGGCTTGGAACGGAGATGATTGAAATCTGCAGCACTCATAAAAGTTAATGACGCAAGGGGAATTTAACACAATGGTGGGGCTGTGATGATGGCTCCCATCCTGGCCTCTCCGCCCTTCCCGTGTCTCCTTGGCTCTTGACAGACAGACATGAGCAGATACAACACACATGCATGGACACCGCACACTGACACGAACACACACACACACAGATGCCATACACTCATCAGAAACTGCTGCAGACACACACACACACCCCTCACTCTTGCCTAGAACCAGAACACATACACACACACACAAAATCAAAAAGAAAAACATTTGCCCAATGACACACCATGCACTCATATCACACACTTCTCCTCAACTGCTAATAGAGAACACACACAAAGACACAATAGACACCCAGGCAGCACATGGACATGCTCACATTGACAGTTAGAGACATCCCCCCTTCCACACTACACGTTCTAGACAACACACACCACATTCTCAGCACCACAGTCTCATCACTCACCCTCACAGAACACACACCAAGACACACCGGAAACTCACACTGACAGTGCCACACACTCTCAAAAACACTCACCGCATATACGCACATGGTTTCCATCACATACACATGTATAGAGACACAGATGCATGATCACACACTCACACACTCATGCACACACACACAATTGCCAACACACATACAGATACCACACTTTCAGCATCTCTTTCAAACACACACTCTCTCTCTCTCTCTTTTTCCAAGCCCTAGCCACAATAGGATTAGTTTAGGAGACTGGCTTTCTTTTCCTGCTCTGAATTCTCCTCAGCCTGTCAGTTTCCAGGCCCTTCATTTTATGTTAATGAAGCACAAGGAATGCATACTCCTCTGTATATTTCAAATGTTAGTTTTTAAATGAAAAGGAAAAAAAAAAACCTTTCAGAGGTGCATAGGAGGAATGAGAATTATTTAAATGCTTCTTGCCGAGCTATCGGAAAGTCCCAGCAGCTCCCACACGCTCCTTATCATCTCCCAGAGATGCACCAGAAATTGAGCAAGGAAAGGTGTTCCACAGCTTAAATGCACAGCCCTGGAATTGGGACCCGCTGGTTCTTTTCTTAGCTCTGACTCTGACTTCTGTCGCTTGGCACAAGCCCTGTAAGGCGAAAGTGGCCTCGTATTGTGGGTGTTTCCATTTACAGATTCCCTGCTTGAGAGGTCTTGGGGTCTGTTTTTCAAGTGGCCACAGCTCACCTGGCACTGCAGGGGATTTAAAAATCAGGCCTATGGTGCTTCCAACTGGGTATTCAAAATCAGAGGCCATTTTTTGGAAAATGTTGGCCTAAACATCTGCCTCAGTCTGCCTATCTGTAAAATAGGAATGTGGCGAGGCTTCTTTTACTGATATGCATAAAGCACATTGAGAAACTTGGCTCAAGGGTACCACAGAAATTTTAGTGAGTAGCCAGTCCTTTTAGGGCGGGGGGGGGGGTGTTTCAGCCAAAGCTTTCTCTTTTTCAAAGCCTGTGCTTCATGGGTTGGATAGGTTATCTCCATCTCTGGAGATATTTAAGAGTAGGTTAGATAAATGTCTGTCAGGAATGGTCTAGACAGTATTTGGTCCTGCCATGAGGGCAGGGGACTGGACTCGATGACCTCTCGAGCTCCCTTCCAGTCCTAGAATCTATAAGGTTCCTAGGGGATTTGGACACTAAGTTCCCATTAAGTTTAAGGCATCAAAATCTGTTAGGCACCTTTGAAAAATCTCAGGCTATGTCTGTAAGTATGATGGCTGCTTTTCCTCATTCCTTCGCTTGTGTTGCCTGATGTCTTGCCCTGCCAAGGTGATAGCTGTGTTGGGAGATTTTCACTCTGTGATTGCTACCTGCCATGTACACACACAAGCATAGTGCCAGATGTGTGCGCGTGCACACACACACACAGTGAATTTCTGCACCAATTCTCCTGTGCCCTGTGGCAAATTCTCCTCCTCCACACCTATTACCTCTCTTAATCAGTAAACTCTGAATGGGTCCAAAATTGATTGCCTTGATGTATCACAGCCAGGAGAAAAAAACTCCAGTGTTTAGGTCTTGGCTCTTACTTATTTCCATTAATCTCCCCAAATAGATATAGGCATTTGAGTGGATATTCTGAGTTCTTGGGGGTTTTCTTCCTCTCTTGGGTTTATAAGGACCAAGAGTTTGAAACTGGAGTTTGTAGAATCCACTTCTCCTGGCTCATGACAATCCATGTGTGTGTGTGTGTATGTGTGTGTGATATTTAATAGTTAATTGGATTGTTCTCAACCTTTATATAATAATCCCTCTCCATAGCTCTGGTACAAGTTAACTATACCTGGAACACAGTGTCTAATTCTCAGCACTTGAGATGTGCTAGACAGTCTGGAAATCGCTCAGAGAAGAACAATAGGAGTGATTAAGGACTTGGGGGAAATGACAGACAAGGAAAGATTAAAAGAGCTATATGTCTAGCTTGGGTACACAGGGGCATGAAAAGGGCCTGCAGTGAATATCTAGGCTGGAGAGGAGTTATCTAGCGTGGCGCATGGAAGTTTACCTAGGAGTGAAAGGATGCAACTGAGTACAGGAAAATTTAGGAGAAACAAACTGTATCAGGCTGTGGAACAATCTCCCCAAGGCTGTGATGGACCTTGGCTTAGAACATTTAAAAGCAGACTGGACAAAGCCCTTGAGAAGAGGCTGACAGATTAGGTGAACAGCCAAGACTCACAGCAGCCTATGGTTAACAGCCCTATGTGGCGATCTAAAAAGGGAGCCCCCTTCCTATGTCAAAGAATCTAGCCAGGGCTATTGTGCTCCATACACAGCAGCCTGCTGGATGATCCAGGAGAGCACCTTCCCCAGCTCAGCGGGTAAGGACTTAGCTGAGGTTGCCTCTGCTAAAGCTGCACTTATGAAATGGACCCTAGGTACCACAGTGCTCTTCATTGCTCTCCTCACTGTATGTCAGTAAAGCCATGTGCTCTATGTTATCCCAGGCAGAGAGGCCATGGTGTCTTTCATCCTTTTCAGGACAGGGATGTCCTAGGCAATCCCTCACTGTGTTGTCACACTTGCCTGTGTAGCGATGCCATGCAATCCTCCACACTATCCTCACATTCCTCACAATGTGCGTGCATCTGCTTTGCACACAACCTGTCTTTTTTTTTTCTTTGTGGGGGAGCAGCATATACTTTCATTCCTGTGTAAAGACGAGTCCATCCTGCAACGCCCTGGAAGACGTTCAGTGATGGGACTCTGGCACTTATGCACAGCCAGAGGGGTAAAGACAGGTGACCTTAACACCAGGGCATGGAGCAGAAAAGCTTTTAGCAAGCAGTGGGAAGCAGAATGGCTCCCGATTGTTCGCCCTGCTAGAATGACTCAGCCACCAAACAATTTTCCTTTCAGTCGTTTCTTCCCATGGAATCTGAATTTAGTTCATTTTGATTATGGACTAATTTCTGCCCACCAGCAACCTGTACCCCGCCCCCTTTCCCTCCACCCAACCCTTGAATTATCTAGAGGGTACATCTTCATTATACCCCTGCTGTGGGCAACCAAGTGCCACAGTGGCTTTGAAGAGCTGTTTTTCTAGCAAAGGGAATTAGTATACAGCTCTGCATACCTCCAAACCATAATAATAATACTTAGCACATATATAATTCCTCTCATCTTCCTAAGTGCTGCACAGACATTAAATGTAATTAAGCCTCACAACAGCCCTTTAGGTTGGTTAAAAGAAGCATTGAAAACTGGAGAGAGCTCAGGGAGCAAGGGGCTGACTTAGGAGGAGAAATATAAAGAGCTGAATGTGTCTGGCTTGGCTAAGCATGACTGTAAAGAAGGCACAATAACCATTAGGGCTGATCAGATACTGTACTTTCAGGGTCTATGGATATGCCAGTTCCAAAGGCAGCTCAGTTTGACCATGTTCTTCCCTCTTCTTAAGCTTTGTCATCTTGGGAAAGCTTTACAATTTATATTGCTCTGCTCCCTGTAACAGGGCATGTTCCCCCACTCCTGTTTTCTCTCACTAATTACTGATACCTACAAAGGGGAGGTATCATCTGCCTGAAGTTTATTTACAATGCTGTGCTCTGCTCCACTCCACCCCCTGTACAGTCCTAGTCCATCAATAGCATTATGCAGCTTCACAGCCCCTTCATCCAAAGGAGGGAAGGGATCTCTCACCTGCAGATCTCCCTTACTCTGGTCCACCCTGTCTACTCACTCCCACGCCCTCCCTTTTCCCCTAGCACTTCCTTCCTGTGTTTTTTTTTCTACTCTCCCAGTTAATGGCTTAATTAGCTCATTAGCTCTCCTAAGCCTGGGCTGAGCTGGTCATTAGCACCCCTTTCCTCTATCAGTAACCAGAGTGCTGGTTCAGCTGCTGGTTCTCAGGACTCTGTCACAGTCCCCAGTGAACACTCTTATTCCAAGACGGGTGGCTGGGGGTTTTTTTGGTTCATCTTAAATCCCTTCCCCAAGGGCAGAGCTTTGTCGACCTTTAAAAGCTGGGCTAGTAGAGCTGCCGGCACAACCCTCCTAGTGTAGGTGCAGCTATGCCATTGGCAGCAGTGCTTATTCCAGTTCAGTGAGCAAAATAAATGAATGGCAAAAAAACAAAACTGTTGTTTGTATTACCGTGGTTCCTAAGAGTCCCAGTCATGGACCCACAGCTCATTGTGCTAGGCACTGTACAAACCCAGCACAAACAGACAGTCCCTGCCCCTGCATCTATATTAGGGCTTGACTTGCACAGCTGTGTCATAATAAAATTATACCCCTAACCATCATAACTATGCAAGCAAAACTTTTAAGTGTAGACCTGGCCATAAACTATTAAAAGCCACACTTGTCTGGAAAACGTGTCCACACAGGAGACTATCCTGGCATAATTAGATGGGCTCAAATTCACACCATAGGTTATACAATTTTTTCCTGCTTAGAGAAGGGCTTAGTTGCTGTTTGTGAAAAAGCCCAAAGGATGGGCGAAAGGAACAATTCATGAGCGTCCTGTACTGTGTGCTGGGTAATAACATGAGAAGGTAATGAGTTGAAAATTGTTCACCCGAATTCCCTGGAAAACAACAACTCAGGACCTTTCCATGAACAGAAGAAAGGGACAAATGTGTATAGTGATTGATTTGCAGCTTCTTCCAGCTCTAAGCAGCCACAAGTATTCAAAGGACCCAGGAGGGCAGAATAATTATTTAGGTGCATGAAGGGACTCCTGCAAACAATCTTCCTCCCAACCCCCTCTCTTGATGACTTGATCTTCACATCCCAACCTCCTGTAAACAGACCTTGCCGCCCAGTTCCCTGCCCCCAGGTGTCCTGTGATCTGCCCCCTCCTGTGTCCTTTCTCTGGGCCCCAATAGATTTAGAGATGCTTGGCACATGCAGAATCCCTTTGGCTCCTTACTCAATCAAGCACAGATCCCTCCTAGAATTCTGCCTTAATCTGCCCCTCCTGTAAGAGCTTGTTCCTGCCTGGACCATGGTGGGGAAGCCATTTACTCTGGGGGAGGAAATCACCATAGGGATTCAATGGTTCTTAATTCCACTACAGCTCAGCTGGCTCTTGAGAAGACAAGCTTCTGTTGAGCTGCTGGCTTCAGGGTATCGATCACAGGGTTATTGCTGGGCTGTTTTTGCTCCAGGCCCTTTCTTTTCATAAAGAGTTGGAAACACGCTGAGTTCCCACCACATCCTTCTCCTTCCCTCCTACGTAGGGGCAGGGAGGGTTAAGTGAAGGGGGCTCTGATGAGGCGCTTGCCTTGTAGGCAGTGGCTATGGGGCAGAAATTGAGGGCTGGGGGAGCAGCTTTTGTTTTTAAATGCATTTATTAAAGTGGGGGTTGAAGATGTGAGCTTGACAAGTTTCTGGAGGGAATGGTATGAGGAGACTGCCTACAATGGCATGTAGCTAAGGTGCGATGACTAGCATCAAATATCTCCAGTGGCTGGTGAGGGGACACTACATGGAGAGGGTCTGAATTACTACAGAGAATTATTTCCCAGGTGTCTGGCTAGTGGGTTTTGCCCACATGCACTGGGTCTAACTGATGGCCAGATTTGGGGTTGGGAAGGAATTTCCCCCCCGGGTTGCACTGGCAGAGACCCGGGGGCGGGGGGGGGTTGTCTTCCTCTGCAGAATTGAGCATGGGTCACTTGCAGGTTTAAACTAGTGTAAATGGTGGATTCTCTGTAACTTGACATCTTTAAATCATGAGTTGAGGACATCAGTAACTCGACCAGAGGTTATGGGTCTATTACAGGAGTGGGTGGGTGAGGTTCTGTGGCCTGCGTTGTGCAGGAGGTCAGACTAGATGATCACAATGGTTCCTTCTGACCTTAAAGTCTATGAGAAATGGCATTTCACTGGCCTTGTCGCTGCAGAGGGGTATCCCATAGTGCATTGCATTCAAGAAGTTGTTGTAGGGGAATCAGCCTTACTTGAAAACAGTTCTTAGCTCTCCCCTTAGATGCCCAAATCAAACTATCTGCAAATACCCAAAGGGGCCAGGGGCTAGTTGGTATCCATAGGGTCTGTCTTCCCCGCCGAGTGAACTCATGTTCTCTACACTCGCATCGTTCCTCTGGAGCTAGGCTAACTCGAGCGAGCGCGACCAGACTGCCACTGCTGTGTCCGCACTGGCGCTGCACTCACTTCTGTGTGGTGCTGCTAAGACTTCTGGGGACGCAGCCCACCGTTCTTAGTGCTGAGCTGCTTTGGGAATGCTTTCCCCGGGAATTGTGGGAGAATTTTTCTGTCCTCTCTGGGCACATGGGTGGAATTGTGGGGCGGCACTGGAGGACTCCTGGCACCACCCTGCATCCACGCGACAGAGTGGTTGTGTTAAGAGCTGACTTGCTGGGCCTATAACCCTGACCTCTTCTTAACACCAGATTTGAATGAAGGCTCTTTAGATATGGATGGGACTCGCATTCGGGGCTATGCATGTTATAACTCAACTTAACTTTGCAGTGCAACCAAGCCCTCAGGAGAAGTCAGTGAGCTTAAGCTGCAGCAGGGGAAGCAAAGGTTAAACGGTCAGGTGAGCATGCAAGCTGTGAGCACAGTTTGGCAAGGGAAAAGGCTGCCCAAGGAGTGGGTGGAATATACCATTTTTGGAGATATTCCAGCCTGAGGCTTCTAGCATCCAGCTCTCTGGGAACCATGCCACAAAGCGAGGGAGCTTGGGATTCCATCGTTCCAGCTCCGGGAAATTCAGACAGCTTGTGGGAGGTCAGCAGAGCCTTCCTCCCCACCAGGGAGAAGCCCTTCTATGGTATGTCTACACTGCAATAAAACAGCCACGGCTGGCCTCTGGCAGCTGACGCAGGCTCGCAGAAGTCAGGCTGCAGGGCTATCAAATTGCAGTTTAGATGTTCAGGCTCAGGATGGAGCCCGGGCTCTCAACCCTCACTGGAGCCCGAACACCTACACTGCAATTGTATTGCCCCACGGCCCAAGCCCAAGCCAGCTGACACGGGTCAGCTGCGGGTGTTTTATTGCGGTGTGCACATACCCTGTATGTCTCCTCCTCAGCTACTGTCCTTTCAGTCACAGCCTGTTCTTTGTGACAGGGATGGAGGGAATGCCAGTAGGCTACAAGCTAACAATGCCCTGGCTACTAGATGGCTTCTTCACCCTGCACACTTATATAAACTTGCTTTCCTGCACAAGCAGGCATTGACACACACCTTTGCTCTCAGTCTCCCCCGTGCATTCTCACGTGCACACTCGTGGTCATGCCCACACACCCCATGCATTCTCACACACAGTTACACACTTATGCACATACATCCCTTCACACGGATGAATGTGCATACACAGACGCCCGCACTCACATTATCTCAGATCATAATGGAAAACCGGCAAAGGACTATAAGGCAGCATGACTTCAGTCTGGCTGCATTAAGTGCCCTCAAGTGAACAAGATGAAAGGGCAGGCCTGCTGGGCTGTAAAGTTAATAGAGTGGCCCAGCAGGACTCTGGCTGCAGAACAGTGGGTGATTCTGACGACTCTGGAAGTGTCCTATTTGTTCTCATCAATACACTGTTTGAGATCCCCCAGAGAGAGAGAGAGAGAGAGAGAGAGTGTGTGTGTGTGTGTGCAGGGCCGGCTCTAGGATTTTTGCCGCCCCAAGTGAAAACAATTTTGGCCGCAACCCCCCCCCCTGTTTTTTTCTTACCCCACCCCCACCTCAACTCCGCCCCTTCCCCAAATCCCCAGCCCTGCCTCCTCCCCCCCAGGCGCTCAAGCCTAGGAGGGAGGGAGGGAGAGGGAGAAGCAGCGCCTGCGCCGCGGCCACTCAGGGTCTCCCCCTCCCTCCCAGGTTCTCAAAACCGGGAGGGAGGGGGAGATCCCGAGCGGCCGCGGCGTGCGAATCAGCTGTTTCATGCGGGTTTGAGAGCCTGGGAGGGAGGGCGAGCAGCGGCGCTGGAGCGGCAGCAGCGGAGGTGAGTTAGGGCGGCCGGGGCACATATTTAGGGGCAGCATGGCCCGCGCCAGAATGCCGCCCCTAAAAATGTGCCGCCCCAAACACCAGCTTCTTTTGCTGGTGCCTAGAGCCGGGGGTGGGTGGGTGGGTGGGTGTGTGTGTGTGTGCGTGTGCGCGCAGCAATTTGAGAGCCTTGACTAAAAGATGCTAGATGAGTGCAGAGTGTTATTTTCACAAACCCTTTTGAGGCAGGGGATGAGTGTATGCAATGGCATAATGAATATTGCAGAGGCAGATGCGGTGCTAACTACAGTAAGGGAACTTCCTTGAATCAGACAAGAATCTGATGATTGGAAGGTTGTTGGTTGCTGGTTCCAAGAGAAGAAAACCCACATCTGAGCCAGCAGCCTGTATTTTAATTTAAACTGATTCTTTCTGCAGCATCCCCTCGGCCAGTTACCCGGCGTCACGCACCCGGCCGAGGGCGTAGCTCCACTGGGGCTCACATGCAGAGCTGTGCAAAAATCTGATTGTTCAGTTTGCTGGCAATGCTAAAGTTGTTGTTTTGTTTTGTTTTGAAATGGTCCCAGGGCAAACAAAAGATGTTGTTTCAACATTTTACATTTTATTTTTTAAAACCAACAATAATAAAACCTTTATAAAGCTCAAAATTTAAAACAAGTTTGGCTAAACAAAAACATTTTCATTTGAAACAATGTCAGAACAGAACCTTTAGCCTCTCCCTGAATTATTTTGTTTAGCTTTTTTTTTCCCCTTGACCAAAACAATTTGGCAAATTGGATGTGAATTTACAAAATGGTTTGAGCTGACTCAAAACTGTGTTTGTCACACACAAAACGTTTGGGTCAAACATTTTGCTCAGCTCTGCTCACTCATACTGGTCTCCAAACAGATGCGCGGGAGCCCCAGGTGCAGCTGAACGAACCATTTCATTTATGTCCTACCATACTTCGAGACAAAGCCCCAGCAGTCTGCTTGGAAGCTGGTAATAACAGCCCTCCAGCACGGACCAATGAACGCGCCAGGAGGTTGTCAGGATGACTAACAGAAAGCTGACCAATGCCCCACCACAGGAAATCACATACTGCTTTCTGTTACCCCCAACATACCATGGATGTGTTTGCTGCATTAAAGCAGTTTGTTTTTGCAGAGGGCCGGACTTTAGGAACGTGATTTTGACTATGTACAGCACCTGGCACAACAGGGTCTTGGTCCGTGACTGGGGCTGTTAGTGTACCACAGTACAATAACAATGAGAGTCAGGAGCTAAGAGCCACAGAGCTGGCTAGCAGCTGTTGAAGGTGACACATCTTGTTTTCAGAATGCCCCAGTCCTGGGTTAGAGACTCCCTCCCTTGTCCATTCTGGCAAACAGAGGCTGCAAGACATTAAGGAAAGACCTTGTCCACATGTGGGACTAGCCCCGAATCAGCCACCGGGGGTGGGCAGTCAATGCAGCTGCAGAAGTGCTTGCCACTGCCGACCCCGGGAGCAAGCCAAGGTTTTCTCCGGCTACGTTAATTGGGTTGGCCCTAGTGGTCAGCACTGGTGCAGCTGCACCAGCTGCTGAATCGGGACAGTTCCTGAGTGTAGACAAGGCCTTAGACAGCATTCTGAACACTTCAGAAGGGAGGGAGGGAGGGAGGGAGAGAGAGGGGTGTGTGTGTGTTGTGTGTGTGTACACGCGCACCCACAGCCCCTCCCTGTTCAGCATGTTGGGTGCCTGCCGTGCTGTCTGTTCGCTCCATGGGACACTGGGAGCACGCCCCCTCTGTGCTTCAGAGCCTAGACCTGGGGAAGTGGCGAGAGGGACCTGCAGTCTCTGACCCAAGCAATGCTTGGCCCCTCTGCCGAACCTGGCAACGGGGGGGGGGGGGGCAGTTTTTGTGGTGTGGACACTTGTCCAGCAGGAACTGGAATTGGACCCAGCCGCTTAAATTCAGAGACTTTAAGGCCAGAAGGAACGATTATGATCATCTAGCCTGACCGCCTGCACAGCAGTCCAGAGAACTCCTCCTCCGGCCTTCCCCCGCCACCGCCGTGATCCCTGCAGCCCCCAGCAGAGAGATCTGAAATGGATCCGTGCACTTGAATTCCCTGTTCTATCCTCTTCCATTCACTTCTTGTCTCCCGCAGGTTTGCAACTCCTGGGTACAGCGAGATCTTTGCTATGACTGCAGCACAACCTGTCTCCACCCTTAGCCAGGACGCCACCGTAGAAGACACTCCTGGGGTCTCTTCTCTCCTCTACATGCCATCAGCCCAGGAGCATCATGGGGAGTGTCAGTAGCCTCATCTCCGGCCACAGCTTCCACAGCAAGCACTGCCGGGCCTCCCAGTACAAGCTCCGCAAGTCGTCCCACCTGAAGAAGCTGAACAGGTATTCAGATGGGCTGCTGAGGTTTGGCTTCTCCCAGGACTCCAGCCACAACAAGTCCAGCTCCAAAGGCAACAAGAATGAGGACTTCTTTTACATCAAGGTCAGCCAGAAAGCCCACGGCTCCCACCGGACAGATTACACGTCACTCTCCAGCGGGGACCTGGGCAGCCAGGCAGGGGCGACTGGCATGGACTTTGGCACACCCACTCCCCAGAAACTGATGCCATTTTCCAATCAGCTGGAACTGGTTAGTAACAGAGACCAGTCACACGGTGTCTAAGGCCTTGTCTGCACTGGGGGCTTGCCCCAGTTTCAGCCAGTGGAATAGCTAGTGGCATTAATGCAGCCTTTAGGGCAGACAGGCTGTCCTGCTAGTTGCGCCAGTGGAGCTGCAGCTGTGCAAATACAGTAGCAGCATATAACCATTTGCCTTGTCTACATTAGGTGCAGCTACACCGACGGCTGAAATCAGGGCAAACCCCTACAGCAGAGAAGACCTAGGGATGGGTGGGATATGACCAGTTGCAGATTAACTAAGGGAGAGCCGTTGATTACGGCAGCACAAGGGGTTAGGACTGTCAGTGTGATCCAGTGGTTAAAGCAGACAGAGTCAGGACTTAGGGCAACCAGACAGCAAGTGTGAAAAATCGGGATGGGGGCGGGGGTAATAGGAACCTATATAAGAAAAAGACCCAAAAATCAGGACTGTCCCTATAAAATTGGGACATCTGGTCATCCTAACAGGACTCCTGGATTCTATTTCCAACTCTGCCACTTTGGGAGAGTCACTTTGCTGAAACAAAATTCCCAATTCCCCCAGCCGATTGAAGGCCACTAGAGAGGTGCAGAATTGTTAATGTCAAGCCCCAAGAATGGTTTAGTTTGAGATTTCATTACAAACTCCAAACCCAGACCAGTTTCCCAAGAAGCTTTGCTCAAGTTAGCCTGGGACTGGTTTATAGCTCCCAGATAGTCACTGTGCAGCCTTAGGGTTTCGGGTGGAAACCCTGGTGGCACTCAGCTGGTTGGGTTGAGTTTTGCACTGAGTTGCTGGCTTCGTTCAAGTTCATATTGGAGCTCAGGAGGCAGGCAGGGAAACCTGTGTGGACTTAAACCAAATAAAAGGTTTGCCAGACCCCATTGTGAACTGAAACTGCCAAGATTCTCCCAGCCCTAATAGCTCCATGGCTGCCCAGTGTTCCTGTGATTGAGGCTTGCAACATAGCAAGCCAGCCCCGGTAACAATGAAAGTGAGGGAAAAGAGAAATAAAAACACAGTGTGGAGCTAAGACACAAAAGAGGAAGGATGGTTGTGAGGTCACGGTGCTAGCCTAGCACTTATGAGATCTGGGTTCAGTTCCTTGCTCTGCCACAGAATTCCCGTGTGGCCCTGGGCACATCCCTTAGTCTCTCTCTGCCTCAGTTCCCCATCTGTACAGTGCGGATAATAGCAGTGTCCTACCTCACAGTGGATAGTGAGGATAAATGCATTAAAAGATTGTGAGATGCTCAGATACTATGGTAACAGGGGATATGTATGTACAACAAAGGAGAAACACAAGAGTCTATAAAGAGGAGGCTTGAGGAAGCTTTTCACAAGGCAGCCGCTACTCTTTAAACAAGAACTTGGTTACGAAGGAGCTGAGCACTCCAGTCAAGCTCTGACGGCCAGAGCCAGGAATTAGATTGATAGCAGATCCCTGTCTGTGCCGCTGGAGAAGCTGCAGTTTACAAACAGCTTCGCGCTGCTCCTGCACTGAAACGTTTCCATGACCAAGTGTGGCTTTAAGGGCACTCGCAGCAGAGCTCTTCCAGTGACAGGAAATGACCCAAACAATCCCTCCTAGGGCGACAGGCCAGCAAGGGAGCAAGGCCCTGTGTAAAAAGTAGTACACATTTGCCTCAGGAATCAGAGCTCGTGATCCCCAGGTGTTCAAAATAATTAAGACTGGCCTGGTGCTACAGGACACGGGCTATCTCCCCACTGGTAGTCAGCCCAAGAACATGGCCTGTCCACTATTGCAAAACAATCTCTGGACCACAAGCCCATGTTACAAGGCAAATAGTTTTGGGACTCCCCTCCCACCTAGCCCTAAAGAAAGGGAGAGCAGTCACAACACCCCAGTTGTGAACCCATGATCTAGTGATTAGATCAGGGCCCTGTGAATCAGGGCTCCTGGGCTCTGAACCCTGCCTCCTGGGTTGCCATTTGCACCAGTGCCCACTGAGTATAAGATGCCAGGAGATCAGACGGGTGGAGTTCTCACCCCGTTTTGCCCTGGTGCAAATGACTGCACCAGGCACAGGGTACTGGGGAACTGGGTCCCAGGGCTCCATTCCCTGCTTTGGGAGAGGCGTGTTCTCTGTTGGGGAAAGCAGGAGCCTGGGTTCTGTTCCCAGCTCTGCCCTTGAGTCACTGCGTGGTCTTGAGTAAGTTCCTGAACCTCTGGACCTTAGTTCCCCATATTGTCTAAAATGGGGGTAACACCCCCTCCCTCTTTTGGAAAGTACTTGAGATCCCTGCAAACATGACAGTTATTTAATAACCAGCCAGCCACATTCTCCTTTTTCAGTGACTGGGTTTGCTGCGTGCCCCCTGCATGTTCCCATCCCACAGCTCCAACCCTCATTAGGGTAGGAAGCAGCTCCAGGGGTGAGCCGAGAGAGAGCGCTATCCCTTGGCTGAGCTGCCAGGAGCCGGGTCTGTCCCAGGGCACCGTCCAAGGAAGCAACGGGAAGAGAAGCCTGAGGTACCGCGAACATCCCTTCCCCTGCCTGCTGCACCGTTTAGACCCAGTGGACACAGGGTATTTCAGTGCATCTGGGAACAAACAGCGGTTATGTCCTTGAGAGAGGCAGAGATAGGAGAAGCAAAGGAAGCTCCCAAGGGAGGAGAGTGGCTAGAGGCTAAACTGATTCTGGAACTCTGAACTTCCCCCATCTGCCTCCCCCCAGTGGTCAGCTAGTTACATGCAGTGTTGCCAATTTAGTCCTTTTCGAACACCTCCCTCTAATTTCAGTTCCTGGGGACGCACTGGAACGCAGGCCAGCACAATTCCACAGGCGGGGATCTCCCTGCCCGCCTCCTCAGTCCCTCGGCCCTCCTCCCAAGTGGGGCAGCCCCGCAGTGAGTCAGCCAGCAGGGTTCAGTTATGCTCTGGGACCCCCTTGCAGCCTCAGCTGCCCAGGACCCTGCCCTCGTGAGGGTGGCATTAGAAAACCTACAAGGGATTAAGCAAAAAGGAGTAAGATCTGAGGCCTTGGGTACGCACTGATCAGAATCTCTCTTCTCTCTAGGGCCCAGAGAAGGGCGTTATAAGGCCAACCGCCTTCAAGCCAGTGATCCCCCGCTCAGGTGCGATCCTCCACTCCTCTCCGGAAAATGGCAGCCACATCTCCCAGCAGCTGCACCCTCCAGACAAAGCGAAGGATCAAGAACTCAAGCCCATGTTGTGCTCTGGAGGTTTGTCGGACTCCGGCAGGAACTCAATGTCCAGCCTCCCAACCCACAGCACTACCAGCAGCTACCAGCTGGATCCCCTGGTCACCCCTATGGGGCCCATCAGCCGTTTCGGGGGCTCGGCCCACAACATCACCCAGTGCACCATCATACAAGACAGCAACATGATGAGCCTCAAGGCGCTGTCCTTCTCTGACAGCGGCAACAAGATCCTCAACCCTGGAAAAGCTGCTCACCACCACCACGAGAAAGCCTCCTGCATTCGGTCTCCCATCTCCACAGATGAGTCCACCATCCAGGAGCTGGAGCAGAAACTGCTGGAGAGGGAAGGGGAGCTGCAGGAACTGCAGTGCAGCTTCGAGGAGAAGGAGGCCACCTCCTGCCAGGCCTATGAAGAAAAGCAGAGGCGCTGCAAGGAAGAGCTGGAGGGGCTGAAGCAGAAGTGCAACAACAAGCTCAAGCAAACCTCTCAGAAGATGCAGCGGACGCAGCAGGTGCTGCACCTCCAAGTGTTCCAGTTGCAAAAAGAGAAGAAGCAGCTTCGTGAGGAGCTGGAGAAGCTCATGAAGGAGCAAGACCTGCTGCAGACCAAGCTGAGGTCCTATGAGAAAGAGAAGACCAGCTTTGCCCCAGCGCTGGAAGAAACTCAGTGGGAGGTGAGGCAGTGCTCTGTTTTGAACACACGGAACCCACACAAGTGGGGGGTCCAAATTGCTGCGACTGCAAAAATAAAAAAAATGGGTATGCACATGAAAGTAAGGAGATCGCACTCACAGATAGGCAGGCAGGCATGCAGAGACAGTAACTGTGCAAACAGGTGATTGCACAGTTACCCTTTTTGGGGTCTACAAATGCTTTGTGGCTGAGCTCATTCACACTATCTGTCGCATTTATGAAGCATCCAGAAATCTAGTATTTAGGCACTTAAGGCCCAAACCAGTGCTTACTGAAATAAATGCCAGTTGCCTTTGGATTAAGGGGGCTTTCTGGATGCCAGCCTGTTTTTCTGTGCTCACATATACTGCACTGAATGTTGTTGTGTTGGAGCAATTTGTGAAGGTAGTTATCTGCTGTGTGCATGGATGCGTTATTTGTAGGCACAGAATACAGAGACTGTCCATTTAAGATGTTTTTCTTGCTTGCCGGGCATGTGGAGGCTTTGTAACATATTGATTTTGATTGATCCTGTGCCCCTCATGACATCCTGGCATCTCACATCATTTAAAGACACAACGACGACATTTAAAAAACCCTGTTATTAAAATAACTCAGTTAATGAAACAGCCAATCACACAATACTTCCAGCTATAGTCTGTTCCCCCCTCATCCCCCAAGGAATTATAAAGCTGCTTTACTTACATGCTAAGTAACTACCTGGGCTTGACTTGGTCAATTTATCAGAGTATTAAAACCTTCCCACTGCATGCCCGTGTTTTATATAATCTCCTTATTGATTTGATATCGTTTAAAAAAAAAAAAAAAAAAAAAAACAGGTAAGCTGCTGAAAACTCAAGCAGCATTCCCCTCCCTGCAGCATGAATGAAATATGTTAACGTGTCCATTACAAATGGATGTACAGAGCCATTGCTATTTATGGACTATTGTGTACATTAGAGGATGGCAGCAATTCAAAATTGATTTTAGCCCTTCCCCCTCCCGCCCCCATGTGCTGATTTGTTTTCATATTTCTATTGATTTGCTCCTAAACTGAAAACCCCAAAAATGAAAATCTCAGAGGGTGCCCACACCGAGCTGGGAGCAAGGCTCTGGGTCCAAGCTCAGAGCATTCCCCGGAGCCTCTGCCAGGGTTGCAACATCCACATTGCTGTTTGGAGTATGCTGGCGCAAGTCCCATCGACACAAGCTTGTGTAGACATACCGTTAAGGGCCAGGTTTTCAAATTAGCCCTGTGCTTTTGGGTGAACGGTGGATGCTGAGCCCTTCGAAATCTGGCCCTGAGGGAGATAGGAGCTCAGTGCTTACTGAATTTCAGTAGTATTTGAGTGCCTACCCCCCCCCCCCCCCCCCGGCCCCTTTGCAGGGTATGTCAGGATCAAGGCTGGGATTGTCAGAGACCCAGCACCAAGTTTAGGCACTACATAAGCCCCACTCTGGGGACTGAATTTCACCTCAGTGAAGCTATTTTTGGGCATCACTGATCTATTTGCAATATTCAGGGATGGTGCCTGGGTGTAAAAGTCCAATGGGTAGTGTAGAACAGTGCTAAGAGAAGGTTTCTCAGCCAGGACTCCAGGTTCTATTCCCACCTCTGCCATGGACTGGAATCGGATGGAGCACGGGTGAGTGACATGGTGGTTTTTGTACCGCTTTGGCTTGTGGATTTTAAGCAGGGGCCCTAACGCTGTCTGGTTGGTGTCCCCCCACAGGTGTGTCAGAAGTCTGGCGAAATCTCCCTCCTGAAGCAGCAGTTGAAGGACTCCCAGATGGAGCTCAATGCCAAGACAAGCGAGATCCTTAGCCTGAAAGCCCAGCTGAAGGACGTGAGGGGGAAGATAGAGGGACTGGAGATGAAAACCCAGGACCTGGAAGGCTCCCTTCGCACCAAGGCCATGGAGCTGGAGGTGTGCGAGAACGAGCTCCAGCGCAAGAGAAATGAGTCGGAGCTGCTGAGGGAGAAGGTGAACCTGCTGGAGCAGGAGATTATGGAGCTCCGGACGGAGCTGACCATCCTCAAGGAGCAGCGGAGCGATGGGAGGGACGGGATGGCCTCCGCCAGCCCGGCTGTGGGGATGATGGAGGATGTCCAAGCCCTGCAGGGGGAAGTGGATAAGCTGAAGGCAGAGCTGAAGGAGGAGAGAGACAAGAATGAGCAGATGACTTCCGGCTTCCAGCATGAGCGACAGATCTGGAAGGAGGAGAAGGAGAAGGTGATCCACTACCAGAAGCAGCTGCAGCAGAGCTACCTGCACATGTACAAAAGGAACCAGAACATGGAGAAGATGCTCCAGCAACTGGCTGCAGGGGGAGACGGCAGAGAGCCCATCGACCTGGATATCCATGGCACCGATGTCCCCTACGAGGACATCATAGCCACAGAGATCTAACGAGACCTGCTCTCTCTCTCCCCCCACCTCACAGCAGAGGGGAGGAGGGTCTCTTTCGGGCAAGGACTGAGCGGCACAGCCCCATGGGTCTGTTCTTGCCGGACAGCCCATGTACAGTTTGGATGAGCCGTGTATGTGTTAGCCAAGCTGGTTGCCCAGCCAGCTCAAGAGCCCCTGGTGTGGCACCGTGATGGTGCCCCAAGCTGCCTGTCATGTTGTGGAGGTGAAAAAAAGCGACTCCTGCTAATGGTGACGTGCCGGCATCCGCCCTTCGTGTCTGATGCATCCTCAGCAGGATGCTGGTCTCCCACTTGTAGGGCTGAGAAACAGAGGTGGGGTGGGATGGGGGGGAGGGTTGGGGATTGGAACAGGAGTTTAGCAAATGATTCTGCAATCAGGGAATAAAGTGACACACTGACCAAAATCTCCCAGGGGTACAGTAGGGGCCACTGGGTCACAGTGGCTAAGGAAACCAGCCCCTCCAGTGTGTAACAAACACATTGGTCCAGCCCCTGGAAGGCGGCGGCCAGGGACACACTCCTCCTCCTGAGCGCCACGGGAAATAATGCCTCATTTCAACCACTGAGCCTGGGCCCAAGGGCTAAGGAACACACTGAGCCAATCAAAAAAATCTATGTATCTTCCTCTAGGGGATTCTGGTGTCTAGGATTTGCAGGCTTTTATTCCTCTGCATCTAGAGTCCAGTGGAACCCGTCCAGACTCCAGTCCCTACAGGCCAAGGTGATATTTTCGCCATGCCAGAGACTTGGATTAGCATCCCAGATCTGCTTCTTCTCTCATTAGGTTAACATGACCTCAAGAATGACCACCCCAACTAGATAGTTCAGGACCAGGGACCAAAGGGAGCCCCATCCATTTCTCCTTGGCTAGCAGGATGATGGTGGGTATGTTGGAGGAAGGGCTGGAAATTAGAAGATGCCTCACAGTCTCTGACAGGGACTAGGATGAGGATTGATCCTGTGCCCTCAGGCAAAAAAGAAACAAGTTCTTAGAACTGCCAGTAGAAGGGGACCAATCTCCAGGGAGCATTAGCTGACAGTGCTTATCAGTTCAGCTTTGTGCCGCCCCAAACTGCTTCATGCCAACGACACCCGTGACTTCAACAAGCCTGGCTGTCTCGCCTCCAGAGCTGGTCAGAAAATGCTGAAAGAGTCTTCACAAAAAAATGTTGAACATTTCATAATAATTTTCATCCTTCAGGTTTCCAAAAGGAACCTTTTTTCACCTATTCTAAAGCTTTTGCAAAACGTTTTTATTGCAAATGTTCAGTTTTGAAATTTCTGAGTTTAGAAAATTTGCAGCATTTCAGTTTTAGAACCCAGCCCCTGCCCTCTCCCTCCTTTTGTCATTAAAAGGGGAAGGGGAGAAAAAGGAAAAACAACAAAAACTGAAAACACCAAATCCACAAATGTTTAGTTTACAGGTTTCATTAAAAAAAAAAACAAACAAACAAAAAAAAAAACCCCATACAATATTTTTTTTACAAAATGATTTTTTTTTGCAAAGATTTCCATTTTAGGAAAAATAGCCACTTTCCAACTAAAATATTTTTTGTTTGACAAATGTTGACCAGTCCAGCTCAGCTTCTTGCTGCTTTTTGTGTCTGGTTGCCTGAGGAGGATGGAGGTAGTCTGTGCTTTTGGGAATTACAGACTTCCCACGTTTTACTGGGTGCATAAAATTCAAAGCCATGTAGCCAAAAGCACTCTTTGAAAAGCCTGCCTTGTGTTCTTCCCGTCCTCTCTCTCATCGTGAAGCTGGGAGCTACCAAAATATCGGTCCATCTCATTTTTCCCCCCATCATGTTGGTCATTTTTATTTGTGTTTATTTTGTTCCCCACTCCCATTCCATGATCGAAGTTCAGGCTAGAAAGAAAGAAAGAAGTTTGGCCCTCAACAGCTGCTAAATATACTCTCATTACAGTTCAGATCCCCATATTTTATATGCCAGCCAAGCACAGGTGGGGTCAAGGCCAACTTGGCTACTGTCAAGTTCCACCAGGTGGCAGCTGCTGGAGTTTGGCCATCACCTGTTTTAGATTCACTGGCCAAGGGTCCATTGTTCCTAAAAAAACACCTTCTAAATCACTACCAAATATTTACAGCTTTCTTTGGTTTCTTGGATTTTAGTGGTCATGTGGAAAAGAGAGAAAATCCCCACACATAGCTGAGCCAATGCACCTTGATCCTGACCTCCGTCTCTCCATGCTGTTCTAGCCATAAGGAAACCACCCCAAGGTGGGACTGCAGGTCTTGACCCAGCATAACCGCTGATATTGCAGTGCTGAACAGTCCCACCCTTCATTGCCCTTATGTCCTATCCCTGACCCAGAAGAGCCTTTGGTACTGTGGTCCCCTCTTTGCCCTGCAGGTGCACCTCCATCCTGACCCGCATCACTCCGTTATTCCAGGCCTGGGCCTCAGCAGAGGATGAATTGCACCAAGTCTCACATAGCTAGGGAGGGGGGTGGCTATGTGAACCAATGCTAGTGAATGACTAAACTGAGCCCTGGGGCACTCCTCTCACATGTGACCTGATGAAGATTTGGAGCTCAGGGAGTTGATGCTCCATTGTCCTGTACCGTGCACTGTCACGGTCACCAGCACAAGTGGGTGTGAAATGCTGCCATACCAGAATGGTAGTTCTCTACACCCACTTTGCACCGGCATAAATAACTGCAAAAGATGCAAGGCAATGGGCGGGATCAGGCCCCAGGTTTCCAAGGAGAAAAGGCTACTGCATTATCATCCTCCTATCTTCTCCACATGCCAGCCAGGAAGCTGGGTTTAAGGATCTACCCTCCAGAGTAAAAATATGCATAAATTACCATTTCCAAACCACACTCATCTCTGGAGAATCTCCTCTGAAGCCAGTGTTGCTACCCTAGGGAGAAACCTGCCTCAATAGGTATCCTATGTCGAGCTAGGAGGCAGCTTCCCTGCTCACTCTCTGATTCCCCCGCATGTTCCTGCCTATCGAATGTTGACTGCCGCCTTATTCGCCGTGCCATTAAGTCGGTGGGTTCTAGGCACAGCTGGTGACAGGAGCTTGCAAGAGAAAAGGATTTCATTTTGTTCTCTAGCCCAGGGGTTAAATCTTCCTGCAGTCTTTCATGGGAGGATTACAAAACTCCAGCATGTAAACCAGCTCTGCCGTACTCAGCACCTGCCGAAAGCTGCTGTGAGCAAACTGGGCTTCATTGTCCTCACATTGGTGCCGGTTTGATCCCGTTGTGAGGGCAGGTCCTGCAATGGCCAGAAGGCAGGAAACCGAATTCTCAGCCACAAGCCTCTGAACGCCTTTTCAGTGCATGGGGATTTTTAGTGCCCAGGAAAGCTGGCTCGGCAGAAGCCAGAAGCCTCTATCCACGGAATAGGTACGGGATTGACAGCAGCAGGTCAGGAGTCCTTGACACGCTGCCTTCCCACCGTGCCCCCCGCTCCTCTAAGAATGAGAGGAGAGTTCAGTCTCTGTGGCTCACTGGTTTCTCTCCTAGCCAAGCCTGCCAATCAGGAGACCAGTTTGTGCCAATTGCAGTGGGGTTTGTAGTGCAGTGGGGACATTAGTCCCCAAAAGAACTGGGCTGAGATCCATCAAACTCCCTTCACGTGGGCTGGTGCACAGCCGCCAGCATTCAGCCATGACCCTCTGGGCATGAATTCAAACTGATGAGGTAGAGGCAGTCACCCCTGAGCCATCCAATTCCTAAGCCAAAGCTGGAGTTCAGCCAGTGGTCTGGAGGTGAATGGACTTTACATTCTATTGCCAGCACCCCAGCCTACCAGCTTCTAAACTCAAACCAATCTGTGCCTTGTGTGTTTCCCCAAACAAAGCAAAACCAGGCGTCATTCTGGAAACTATTTACATTTGGATCAAACACGACAGGTGGGCAGCACAAGCTAGTCTTTTCCTCTGATGGGTTAGAGAAAAGGCTTTGGCCACCACCACCATCCCATCTACTGTGCAGTCCCCAAAATCAGAACCCAACACTCAAGGGTAGGAAAAGGCCCAGCCCATCCACCATGCGCTGATTCTCCGTGGCCCCTGAATTTTGTGTCATCATTTCCACCAATGCAAAGCCACTGAGCTGGATTTGTATCCTGCAAGCCAGCCCGAGTAAGGGGCAGCACTGATTAGGAAGAATTCCACATTTTAATGTTGCGCTGATTCCTTTTTTTTTTTTTTTTTTTTTTAATCAAAGGAAACAAGCAGTAAGAAAGTGGCACCAAGTGTCTGTTTTCAGCTTGCTCTTCAATACCAAACCCTGGGCTGGAATTTCAGAGGTGTTGAGCACCCATGAATTGCACCCAAGTTAATGGAAGCAGCAGGTGCTCAGCACCTCTGAAAGATTGGGCCATGATTGTGATGTGAGAGATCCTCATGATGATAGGTAGGTAGTGCAATCCACAGATAAGGCATAGCATTACAGAAAGCTTACCTCCCATTGGTGCACAGCTAAGTTCAAGCATATTAAGGCTCTGAGCCTGCAACTGCACGCATATGCTTTGTATCCTGTAACCCACACAGAGTCCTGTTGAAGTCTCCAGGGTACCACACAGGTGCAGATACAGGATTGGGAAGTAAATGATACAGCTCTTCAGAGAGCGCCTCAAACTACAACATCTGCATCGGGATTCTGAACACCTAGAAGTTCAGGGTGGTTTTTGATAGACTCATTAGAAAGATAACAGCGATTTATAAAATTTGGATCCAGTTTCAGATTTCAAACCCTAGGCTCTAGATGTTACCCATATCTTCTGAAAAGATAGGTTGGGATATAATTTGAACAAAAGAAAAACTATAAGGGAGCAAGACTATTCCGAACCTAAAGGCCAAGTCTTGTGACTTATCCTGGTCCCTTCTGGTATTACAATCTAGAATAATCCAGATTTCAGTCTGACCTCCTGCAGAACACAGGCCAGAGAATTTTCCGCCCAGCAGTTCTTGCCTCGCGTGGCAGAGCTACAGCACACCTACTGGAGCCCAATGGGTAAGCGCCAGATGCAAATGGACCAAGAGATGCAAACGATACATCATGCAAGAAGAGCAGAATTGTTCCTGACCAGGATCCCTTGACTAGTTTTCCACAAGGCACCAGTTCATGTCTCATTAAGGCCCTGCTCCTTCCCCATTCAAGTCAAGGGGCACAGTCCCATTGACTTCAATGGCACCCCATGGGAATTCCTTGTATCACCAGCCCCATATCTTCCACAAGTGCTGTACAATGTGATTGACTGGAGACGCTGCCTTTGCACAATGCCGTGTTTGACTTTGACCGTATGCATTGCCAATGTATCACTCTTACGCTGTCCCACCCACCCAAGGGGAGAGGCCAGGTTTTAGTCTGTATAGATTAGATATTACCTTTTTTCTGCAGGTTTTTAGATGTTATTTCTGGTGACTGATGTAAACTATGGTAATTTTATGTTTTTATTTATATTATAAATAAATTTTTTAAAACCTATCCTCATTCTCTCTAAGTGGTATTTTTTATAGATGTTACACCCAGAAGGGACCACTATGATCATCTAGTCTGACCACCTGCATCTAGCCCAACAACCTGTGGTTGAATAACCAGTCATGACATTATAATCTAAATAGACAAGGCAGACAAAGGAAACATTATTATCCCCATTTTACTAATGGGGACCCGAGGCCCAGAGAGATTAAGGGACAGATTTGCAAAGGTATTTAAGCGCCTAAGGATGCAGATAGGTGCTTTGGAATATCCCAAGGCACCGAAGTGCTTTTAAAAATCCAGCTAGGTACCTATTTGCCTCTTTAGGCATCTAAATACCTTTTCAAGTCTGGCCATAAGTGACTTGCCCAAGATCAGACAGGGATTCTGTGGCAGAGGTGGGAATTGAAACCAGATCTCCTGAGTTCCTGGCCAGTACTGTAACAGTTCTTCCTCAACTTTAAATGAGTGCTACTTCAGCAGCCTCAAATTGTCCAGTCTCGCTTACATCACAGCAGTCGAGGTTGCTAGAAGAAAAAGCTTGGAAAAGATCATGCAGTGATGCATGGATGCAAAGAGAGATTTAAAATAATATGTTCAGTGACATTTTAAGTGGCATGCACATTGGCAGAATCAATCCATGAACCAAACATCCTCCTAAATATTAAACCTAATCCCCAGAGTCCCTTGCCCGTAGCCAGCATTGCATCCTCTCTAGCACACAGTGGCTTGTTTTGAAATGCCACAAGGTCCTGCTGGAATCCAGGCTCTGATTGTGATGGACAAGAGCTTAGATCCTCAAAAGTATTTAGACTCCTAACTTTCAAGATCTGAGACAAAGTGCCTGGAGAGATGCCACCTCTAGGCAACAAAGGAGAGTTCAGTCTCCATTGAGTTTTTGGGCCACTTTTTATTTTCCCCTCTGCTGTGTTTGTAAAGTTGCTCCCGAGTGCTGGAGCTGCATGCAAATTCTCATGAGTCTGGGGGTTGCTGCGATCATGGATTGGTTTTGGGGGATGGGGAGGAAAGAGCAGAGATTAGCACCCCTTCTACCATTTCCCCCACAAAAATAAACACAAATTTCATTGACTTTGCAGACAGATGTGGGAGGGGAGGGAGTTGACAGGTCAAATGTTGTCCCCCAACAATCCAATACCCCACTCACAGATGAATAGATTTTAAGGACAGAAGGAACCATCATGATCATCCCGTCGGGCCTCCTGCACATCACAGGCCACAGAACCTCACCCACCCCTGCAGTAGGCCCATAACCTTGGCTGCATTACTGAAGTCCTCAAATTTTGATTTAAAGACTTCACATTACAGAGAATCCACCATTTACTCTAGTTCAAACCAGCAAGTGACCCATGCCCCACGCTGCAAAGGAAGGTGAAAAAAGCCCAGGGTCTCTGCCAATCTATTGTAGGGGGTAATTCCATCCTGACTCCTAATATGGCGATCAGTTAGACCCTGAGCTTGAGGGCGAGACCCACCAGCCAAACACCTGGGAAAGAATTCTCTGTAGTAACTCAGAGCCCTCCCCATCTAGTGTCCCATTTCCTGTCGTTGGAGATATTTGCTAATAGACGTCATGGATGGGCCATGTGCCACTGTAGGATACCTCATTATACCATGCTCTCCATAGTGCACAAGTTAGATTTTTGGCCCCACTACTCCCCTTGGGATGCTTTTCCAGAACTTCACTCTGATGGTTAGAAACCTTTGTCTAATTTGAAGTCTAAACTTACTGATGGCCAGTTTACATCCATTTGTTCTTGTGCCAGCATTGGCCCTTAACTTAAATAACTCCTCTCCCATTCTGGTATTTATCCCTCTGATGTATTTATAGAGAGCAATCATATCTCCCCTCAGCCTTCATTTTTGTTAGGCTAAACAAGCCAAGCTCCTTAAGTTTCCTCTCATAAGGTAGGTTTTCCACTCCTCTGATCATCTGAGTAGCCCTTCTCTGCACCTGTTCCTGTTTGAATTCATTCTTATTAAACACGGAAGACCAGAATTGCACAGAATTCTAGAGGAGGTCTCACCAGTGCTTTGTAGAATGGTAATAACACTGCCATATCTCTACTGGAAATACCTCACCTGATGCATCCTAGGATTGCATTAGACTTTTTTCACAGCCTCATCACATCGCCAGTCATCCTGTAATTGACCAATACACCAGGGGTGAAAGTAACTTAAAGGACTTACCAGTACGCCAGAGTACTGAGCAGGGGCGTGGCCTCAATTGGAAAAGGTGTGGCCTGAACCGGAAGAAGTGGGACTTCGGCTGAGGTTGGAAGCCCCGGGGCCTTTAAATCACCTCCGGAGCTACCATCTGCAAAGATGGCTGGGAGCCCCGGGGCTCAGGAGCAATTTAAAGGGCCCAGGGCTTCGGCCGCCACTATTGCAGCAGCACTCCAGGCCCTTTAAATCGCCGATGGATCCCTGCCGCCGCTACCTCAGGGCTCCGGCAGTGGGGCTCGGGCGGTGCTTTAAAGGGCCCGGGGCTCCGGCAGCGGGGCTTGGGTGGCGATTTAAATGGCCCGGGGCTTCGGCCGCTGCAGGGCGCCTCGGGCTCTTTAAATCACCAGCCTGGGGAAGCTCTTGCCGGTACGCCGGACCGGACCGTACCAGCTTACTTTCACCTCTGCAATGCACTCAGGTCTTTCTCCTCCTCTGTCGCTTCCAACTGATAGCAAACATTCTTGTTGTTAGTCTCTAAGGGCACGACCTTGAACTTTGCACCATTAAACTTCATCCCAGACATTTGGGATGCTCCCCCATTCCGGCATCACATTAAGCCAGATAAACTCACCCCCCCGCCCTTCCCTCAGTGTCAGGGTATACACACTCCCCTCTCATTTGCACGGCAGGCTGCTGGGGTTAATGAAGCAAGATGCTGTTCAACCAGCTGCCTTCATTTTTCCCTTTCCTGTTCTGCTAGCAGGAGCCAGCAGCAGCTCCAGAGGAGAGGCACTAACACACCAGCATGACTTCCCTAAGAGGGCAGCGTGCAAGTTGACACTACAGGACCTCCCCCAGCTTTGACTCATGAAACTCCGAGGCTGTGATTCCAGCTTATAATGAGACGGGAAATGCCAAGCCCAAGGGAGAGCCAATCTATTGATTTTCTTTTAGATTCTTGGCATTGGAAACCAAACTGGAATCAGTGTTATTGGCAGATGCTGCTCCTAACACACACGCACATCCCTCCTTATTCACATCCCTTCTGCTTTTGCGGAAGCTACCAGCAAGGGCCGTGACTCAGTTATTAGGCACAATCCACTTCCCCATCTGCTACCTACAAATCCGAGATAAACACAGGGGGGCTGACTTCCTATTGCCCTCATGCAGTTATTTACCCCAGCGCACAGCGAGTGCGAGTGCTATGGGATCAGGATAGAGCTGATTGGGGTATATGACCACACGCAGCGCAGGGCAGTGGAGAATCAGGCCCAGTCTATTCTATTCTCCTTGCAGTCACAACAGCTCACACTGGAAGACCCCAAAGTGCATTTCAGCGTATGTCCCCGATCTTGCAAACGCACACATTCGTCATTGCACTGAGTTCCAGGGTACTAATCACACATCAAGTTACGCCTGTGATAAGTCAGTGTTTGCAGGCTCTAGGCATCACGGCTGTCACTTCAACCACAACTGAAAGACAGCCAACTCGGGGGCAGAAGGCACCTCCCAGCCAGACAATAGGCATACAACTGGGGGTGGAACGTTTCAAGGAGGGCCTCAATCTTTTAAGATCTTGTATAGAAGAGCTACACAAAGTTAATTGCTAGGAAGTCTCTTCAGTGGCATTCTCAGGGTCAGTGCACGGCCCTACATATAGGCAGGCAGACAGCCATCTTCTGGGAACGCTGCTTTGGGAAACCCTGGTGAGCTGCAGGTTCGCTCAGTACAATGTATGTCCCCTGGTGTTTTCATCCAGAGCCCTCAACGCTCTTTACAAGGGAGGGGAGTATCATCATCTCTGTTTTACAGATTGGGAAAGTGAGGCACAGAGAGGGGAGGCGACTTCCCCAAGGTCACACATAGGTCAGAGTCAGCCCAGAAGAGAACCCAGCTTTCCTGAGTCCTAATGCAGTGCTTGCTCCACTAGCCTACACAGCCTCTCTTGTGCACCCTATAGCCACAAGGGATGCTCCTTTAGTATAAATAGCGAAGCACTTGTTTGCACATATGTGAGAGGCTGATAGCTCTGGTTAGAGCCAGGCATAGTCTAGATGGGAGCTGCATAAACTCCCCCCCCTGCAGCGCCCACTCCCTGCTGCTTCAGTCCTAGGCTCCCCCACCCAGTTCTTCTGATGCAGCTCAGGGCTTGTCTACACTTGAAAAGCTACAGCGGCACAACCACAACACTGCAGCTGCAGCGCTTCAGGGTAGACTCTACCAACGCCAACAGGAGGGCCTCTCCTGTCGTCTACGTAGGCAATCCACCTCCCCACGGGGCAGTAGCTAGGGCGACGGAAGAATTCTTCCATCAACCACATGCCATCAACATCAGGGGCTAGGTCAGCTTAACTATGGTGCTCAGGAGTGTGGATTTTTCAACCCCCCATGCAATGTAGCCAGTTTGACCTAACTTTTTAGTGTAGACCAAGCCTAAGTCTTGAACTGCAGCTTGTCTTCCTATTCCAATGCTAGAGCTCTCCAGGATAGGCAGATTTTCCTCTACAATAGAATGAAAGAAAACAAAAACAAAACACACACACACTCTCTCTCTCTCTAAAATGCCTTAACCAAAGCTGAGGACGTATTTCAACTGTTCTAACAGGCTATTCTCCCTTAAATCAATTTTCTCTCTTTGCTGTGTGGATCTGACATCTTCACAGTTTGTGTGTCAGCTGCATCTCAGTGACACTAATAATGAAATAAAACAGCTCCCGAGTGGGGATACAAGGACTGACAGGATCCACAAAGCATCCTAATTGTCCAGCCCCAGCAGCCCCACGTAGTATAGCCCAGCCCGGCCCCAGCCCCACACATCCTACCCCCATCACTGCCTCAATTATGGGTAATTGAGCCTTAAGCAGCTTTCATAATATGTGACAGGTGAGGCAAGTCATAGTCCCAGCACTAAAAATAACAGGACAATTTTCCTGCCATGCTCCATCCCCCAGTTATCACGCAGCGCTCAGAGCGATGGCTCCTGGGCCATGCCCTATTAAAGGCAGGAGCTGGCAGCTGGGGAGAGGATGAAGGGAACATGCAAATGAGGTAAATTGCATATCATGAGCAACTTGGTCACTCACTCCACTGATTCCTTTCCTGGGAGAGGCATGCAGGATCTGAGGGGTCTCGTCACTGCTTCCCACTGAGAGCTATGCACTAGATTAATTCAGTGTGGCGGTGCCAGTCTCCATCCCAAGAGGCATCATTTACAGGCATCCTCCCGGGGGAAGGTGGCAGAAGGAATAGGAGGCAGGTATTTATGTTGGACACTTGCCTTCTGTTGTTGATGTCTTCCAGGGAAACCTTGGCTTTACTCACAGCGCGTGGGGAGTTTTTAGAATCTTTGATAATAACCAGGGTGGGAGGAGATATCCCCCCCCCACATTCTTTCTCTGCTGTTACTATGTCTTCAAATGACCTCTCCCTGCATCTGCCAACCCTAGATCCAAGTTGGGGGTATTTGGGTCAGAGGGGCCATTACATATTTCATTACATTTATATTATGGCAGCTCACCGAGACCAAGACTGGCTCCTGCTGGGTGTGGTACAGACATGTAGTAAGAGGCAATGCCTGCCCCAAAGAGGCTACAGTCTAATTAGATAGAGGGTGGTAAGGGAAACAGAGGCAAACTAACTTACCCAAGGTCACAGCTGGGAATAGAACCCAGGTCCATGTCTCAGTCTAGCACCTGATCTGCTAAGGCACTACCTCTACAGAGAGCTCAAGGCCACACTGTAAATTGCTCCCCTGAAACTTCAGGTTTGCTTAGGGTCAATACATCTCTAGCTGCTTAAGGAACTGGCCCTTTCCCAGCTCACAGTTCCAGTGAAGTGGGGGCAGGTGGAGAGCATCATGGCCCAGGATGGAATTCAGCTGTCAGAACTGGTTCCATCCTGGGAGGTATCCAGGATCCTCAGTGAACTCTGGGCTGTTTCTCTCACACATACGTATGTGTGAGAGAAACTCCATGCGGCCACCTTTGCAACAAAAATACGGGCTACTTTAAAAAAAAAAAAGTCTTTTTACATCCTGTTTTCTTTTCACCAGGGCAAACATTCCATTTGCCCAGCAGATTAGCTACACATAGGTGCCCAGAGGGACAAGACAACAGAGCTAGGCTGGAGAGGAGCCCATCAAGGAGAACTCAAGAGCCCTTGGGAACTTCACTTTATGAGCTAACTAGGTCATTAGTGAAGGTGTGTAATAACAGCATAAGCAGCAAGAGGCAGGGCCATGTTGGAAGGGTGGGGTAGAGAAAGAGAGGTGGGACAGATTCATGATAATAAGGGTGAGTTGGCCTGTTTCCCCCCATTCAAAAAAGGGATTTAAAAAACAAAGTTAGATGCCTCTTTCCACACACCTGGAGTTTGCATCATTCTGTCCTGGGCAGTGGGAGGAATTGAAACACTCTCTATTATAGAGGCAGCTGGTAGGATCATTGCCAGTTACAGGTAAAACAGCTACTGAACCTGCAGAGAACTGAGATTACTGGCATTACTTAGACCATAAACTCTTTGGGGCAGCAGCTGTCTTTTTGGTCTATGTTTGTACAGTGCCTAGTACCATGGGGCCCTGGTCCCTGACTAGGGCTGCTAGAGGCTACAGTTATACAAATAATGTCAACTCTGCTGTAGCCAGAGTTAGGAAACCTGAGACCATGTCTTGTGACAGAAATAGCTGGACTGTGGCTCAGTGATAGCAAAAACAATGGTCAAATTCTCACGTTATTTGAATTTGACTTGCTGTTACACCCCACATAAGCCTTGTCCTCAGTCGTGTTAACCGCAATGCTTTCTGGGCATGCATCCCAGAGTTCCCAGTGCTGCTTCAAACTGTGGGCTATGATGACTGCAATAGACCCTTTGTGAGGATGCGGGGAGAGGGCAAAGGCTAACAGAGATCCCCTCCTTTAACAGCACTATGTGGCTTAGTTGCTAGCGAGTCTCACTGCCAGCTAACTTGTCTGAGTGAGCCACCCCTGGGACTGGTCCTCCATTTGGATTCATCATTAGCTGGAGAGCTGGTATTGGGAGGATGGCTTTCCATATGGAGTTGATGATTTGGTGCTAGAGACTCCCCAGGCAGCACACTTAGCAGGAAGAGATGGTACAGGTGTGCCAATTCACCAGCTGGGCCCATGGTTTCTTGACCACTGCAGGGCTCAGTGGTATACAGCCAATATGGTCCAGCCCCACAAACACAGGATGGTGGAACTATATATCACAGGAGCAGCAGTAGCCACAGACCTTAGGCATCAGGAAGGGCCTGTTTCTTGCCTTATCCATGCTTGGGATCAGCCCTGAATCAGCCAGTGTGGCAGCAAGCAGTAGTACTAACCCTGAACGTACAGAAGGAAAGCTACAATTTGCACCACTTGAGGTTTCAAGCTGGGGTAAATTTGAGCAGCGCAAGCTGTTGCTTTTTCTTGTTGTCTAACTAGAGAGGTTTTTGCATTGGTGCAGCTACACCCATTGCTGCCCACTGAGGGCTGAACCCTGGCTAATCCCAAACCCAGAGAAGGCCAGAATCACTTTTGAAAGTATGACTAATTAAGCAGAGCCACCTTGATCACACAGGGCAAGAGAGGGTAGGAGGTAAAGCCTCTTTTGACTTGCAAATCACCTGCAGTCACTTTCCTAAGTACATCAACCCCCTGCCATACATCTGCCAGCACAAACCAAGAGCCCGAGGGGGAATGTTTGTTCTTGCCCCTTGCCTAAATGAGGCAACAGCTGTTCCATGGGACTGACTGGCTGAAATCAGGTGGCTGAGGGGATAAGACCCACAGGCAGCCTTCATTAATCATTACTTTAAAAAAAAATTAAGAAAAGTGTGTAAATGTACTAGGGCAGCAGCTGTGGGATCAGCACGTCCCATTTAGCACAGTACCTGCTGTCTCCTCGCCATGAAATATGGGGCTGTTTGTTTAGCTAAGTACCCTCCCTGTAATGCACTTGTTCTCTGAGGCAATAGAAATAACATTAAAGAGGTTCAGGCTTCTGTGCTGAGCTGGGCAAAGAGGAGGAACAGCATTCTTCCAGCACACACAGGCTGAAATATTGTTTTTTCACAGCATAGCACGGAGCTGTCTCTCACCTAGAGAAACAGCCTCACATTGAATGTTCCCTCAATGGGATTTCTAAGACACCTACATGTTGATCTGACTTCCACTTCCCCTTCTTTCTACCAAAGGGTGTTTGTCTAGCTGCTAGGGTGGATTTTCCATATACAGCCCAGCTCCTACTGTCTCATACAGGAGTCACCAGGGGCAGAGTTTTCTCATCCCATCCACTGATAACACAGTTGAAATATAAGCAGTCAGAGATCCAATTAGTCCACATGACCCTAAACGCAGAGCTAGCATTAATCAGCTCAGCAAAAACTACAGGGGAAGGAGAATTCTACCCCCTTTGGGCTCATTTGCACTGGAAAGTTACATTAACTAATGCTGTGAGTAGACTGTTTTTAACCAGGGGTTAGTTGTCTGGGAATAACCCTCAGGTCAGGTCAGCTATGGGCAGCTGGCAAAGTTAAACCCAACCATCCCTCTCTACATAAACACAGGTGAGCACGATCAGGTTAGTTAGTGTGGTTTCTTTAACTTTCTAGTGTAGACAAGCCCTGGCGGGCTGGTCTAGCTCCACCTCAAATGACCTCTGGGGCTGTACTTTGTGCCCCCTGTCCCATGTGCACTACATTGGCACCAGTGTTAGGACTCATCTACATTCTAGAATTGCCCTCCCATCAGAATCACTGCCTGCACCTAGGGATCAGTACAGTGTTGTAAAGGCCATTCAGGGTTTGCACTGGGGTAAAATTTTAATGAGCTGGGTTAGTGCTATCCCCAATTTGCCCTTGCCTGCAATCATGCAGCTATGCCTATTGCTATCGTAGGGCTACTCCCTACTATATGACCAGGATAGTGTACTAGGCTCTGAGAAGAGACCTCTTATCTCAGTAGCAAGGCAGGAGCATTCACAACAGCACTTGTTGCAGTGCCAGTTTTCAATATCAAACAAACATTCAGGCTCCAATTAGCACTGACTGCACTCTGTCCCAGTGTTCCAGGCTCTCTGCCTCCTTTGTTGCATTTCAGTCCATTACTCCTTCATGTTTATATTCCTTCCACTGTTTCTGTGCAGTTTGTAACATTGCTAATGCCTTGTTGCAAGAGAAGATTGACTGACTGAGCTTCATTTTAACCCACTGAACTTTGGTATTTTATTGGTACCCAGCACCTTGTGCACAGAGAGGTGTGCCCAGATAGACAAATTGAATGGAATTATCATCTGTGCCCATAGCTACACCTGAACACAAGGACCCTAATGAAGCAAGAGTTGGTCTACAATTAAAAGTTAAATTGGTATAGCTACAGCTGTTGGGGGTGTGAAGAGGCCAGACAAAGGGCAGGTTGCAGCAGTACTTTTTACTTTTGTTTAAAACAAAGTCAAACTACTCCCATGCAATGTTGACTGTGCTGGTGTACTTTGAGCAGGAGCCCTATTAAGGCTAAGTGGCTGGGCTACTTACCATCCATTAGCAGCTCTAGGGCTGCTTCTTTTGAAGCATCACCCTCCCACAAATGTTTTTACACAGATGGTGTTTGCTTTTTGGATGCTCTGTTAAGCTTTATTTCCTGCTCATGTTTCTAACCCTCTTGAGCAATAGCTGCTCATGTGGCTGTGTCCAGTAAGCTCAAAAGTTGGTTCAATAAAATAGCTAGGCAAGGTAGGGGAGGTAAGTATAGAGTCAGTCCATTTATCCAGCATTTGCTGTTGAGCACAGGCCCTCGCTCAGCAAACTCTACAGGAATCCCCTCACCAAAGAAACATCTGAGTCAAGCTGAAGGATCCTGAGGGGGGGGGGGGGGGAGAGAAGAGAGAAGGGAAGAGCACAGAAGCTGGGAATGGGCAACAGGGGATGGATCACTTAATTACCTCTGTTCATTCGCTCTGGGGCATCTGGCAGTGGCCACCATCGGAAGACAGGATACAGAGCTAGATGGACCTTTGGTCTGATTTAGTATGTCTGTTCTTATGTAAGCACGAATCTGCTAGCGCAGAGGGTTAGTGCATCAGGTCTGGGAAATGGGGGAGCAGAGGTGCGTAGGGCTGGTTTGAAGACACAGGACTAACCTTCCTGTCCATAGTAGACAGGGATTAGTCTCACTTCAGCACCCCTAACTAGTCTCTACAGCAAGCAGGATGATCAGCTGTCAGCCTGCAAGAATAGAGCTTCATTTACTCAAGCAAACTCCCAGCCCGGTTATGCTGAAGTAATAGCCTGGTTCCCCTCCCCTTATGGCCTTTACAAGAGGTCTATATAACACCTAGCACAACCAGACTCCCTCCAGAAATCCAGGGCCTCCAGCTACTAAATGTTAAGTTTTTCTGTGTATAAAAGTAAGTGCATTTTACCTATCCACCCCAGCCTCCATCAGCACTTGACTGCTAAGCCAGCCCTCAGATGCCAAGACCTGAATGGCCCAGAGAGAAGAAGTTACTTCCAGGTCTATCTGGGCTTCCTCCAGATCAAAAGCAGTGTGGTAGGGAAAATTTGAGTCTGTTAGGGGAAAGCACCTGCTTTCCTTGAGCCCCGGGAGCCTTTATTAATTAAAGTTAGTATTCACATTCTGCTTGCTGCAGCTTTTTGGAGCAGATTCACTTGCAGTCCACAAGCTCAGCCTTGCCTAGAAATTCCAGGGGCTATTACATAGCACCACAGAATTAGAGCTATCCAGAATTTCAGAGATGAGCGCACCATCCTGTGGTCATTACTGGGATAGCACCAGAACCAACCCAGTACCTGCAAGCAGCAGGGGACAGAGACATACAAAGTTTAAGTAAAACAGATTTTATTCTGGAGTGCAAGAAAAGTTTGCCCAGTCACTGCACAGAGCGTGCATAGGGCACAAACACTGGGTATTTCATAAAAACTAGAAGTTACAGAATTAAAAAACAGGCAAGAAGGACTGAGTCCACTAGCCCCCCAACTTCATTCACCCCAGGCAAGGCCTGAGGAACCTCAGAAAGCTGCAGTAAGTGGCCTTTGACCAATTAGTGCCTCAGCTGATGCCATACAGGCTAAGAGTGTTGAGACCAGTGTCAGTGAATCCCTTCTTCCCCAGAGTACACACTGTGCCCATTCATTTATATCCACCTGTAAGTGTCCAGCAAGCAGGCAAAGGGCTCCCCCACTATTGCACGCATTTCTGATCATGTCCTTATTAGTTTTTTTTTAAGTTTGTTAAAATCTAAGTCTAAATATTTAGTAGAAAAAGCCAAGTAAATACTACAGAGAACAAGATTGAACATCCGTTAGTCAGGTCCTTATCAAGTTGTGTACCACTTCTTGCTTGGTGTTTGTACTAGACAGCTAACACCCTGCCCTCACATAACCTAGTAGGTCTCAGAACCAGCCTGAGTTGCTGCTTGTTGGAGTTGCTCTTGGTGCACTTTTATTGCAGTCATACAAAAAGGGTCCAAGAGCACAGGGTTGGTCTCCTTGGAGTCTGTGGGGCCACCCTCCATGAACAGGTCTGGCAGAGCCATTGAGGGCACCTCCTCAAACCCAGCAGGCACTGGAGCCTCTATTGCTCCTGGCAGTGGGAGAGAAGCTGTAGCAATAGCTGGGCTATCCTTTAGGGGGCTGCTTTGGTCCCTGGCCAAATTGGCCCCAACTCCTCCCTCCAGCTTCATCTCTGCCCCCTCAAGCAAGCTCCTCACCAGAGGCTCAATGAAACTAGCTGGAGGCATCTTCTCTCCCTCACTGAGGTCTCCACCCTCTAGAACCATCTCTGGTTCTACCTCAGTGGCAACAGGGCACAGAGGTGGCTGCTTCTCTGTGGTGCCTGGAAGACCCAGGTCTCTAGTAGTTGGCTCAGCAGAGACAGCTTGGCTGGCATTTGATTTCAAAATCATGGCATCATCCATGCAGGAGGCAACTATGGTGTTTATGTTCTGACCTTTGCCCCTGACAAGCAGATCTTCCACAGAAGGGCTGGTTTCTGATGGGCAAGAGGCATCAAGGGGTGCTAAAGACAGATGTTTGCAGCTGGCAAGGTCAGACTTCAGAGCACCACACTCTGAGTAGTGATTTGTCTCCCCAGAACCCTGGTCACCAAGGCCAAGAGGCTCGGCCACCTCACTTGCTGGGCCTGCACTCAGCTCCCCCTCACACATCTCACCTGCTGCTACAGTTTCTGCCTCCCCTTCATCTTCAGTGTTCTCTTTACCCACAGACAGTAGGTTCTTGCTACTTGGAGACCCGCTGCAGTCAGTTGCTTCAGAGTCCTGTGGGATTTGAGCAGTAGCACCCAACTCCAGGCTAGTTAGAGAGCCACAAGGGATCTCCTCAAGGTTGTCCCCTTCCTCTAGTAGGGTGATTGCTGGAAGGGGACTAGTAGTGCTCCTTCTGTCATCTTCAGAGCTTCTGCCGGGATCTTCCTGTTCCCTAAAGTTCAACATAGGGCTCATATCAGTTCTGCAATATGCCAGTTTGAAAGGGAAGGAAGCAGTTCTATTGTGTCAAGTGGGAGCATTGAGCCAGATGAGTGCTCCCAATGTAGAGATTTTAGCTGACAACCCTGCAGGCACTCCAGCCCCTGTTGGGTGGCATTTTAGTCTGCTGCTCCCAGACAGCTTTGGGGATTGATAGGGAACTTCACTAAGCATGCAAGACAGAAACAGGCCACTAGGGAGAGAGATTTAGAGGCACAAAGGGCAGTTCAGGTGCCCAGCTCCCACATGGGCCTTGGAAAGTCTCCCTGTAAGCAGTTGGAGACACAAGAAGCCAGCCAGTTCACCAATTCGTTTTTGGAGCAGAAGAGTAGGCTATAGTTAAGGCACCCAGACTAGAGATTTGGATTGATTTCCAATTCTGCCACAGACTCCTTGTTGTCTCCCAACCTCCATCTGTGCAATGGAGATCTATTGAAAGAAAGGCAAGAGAAGGGAAGTACTATTAAAGCTGGCAACTTATTGAGGCAGGGACCATCTCTTCCTGTATGTCTGTACAGTGCCCAGTAACCCAGGACCCTGGTCTGAGGTCAGGAGCTCTCGACATATTTAGAGGCCACCAGCCCTTCCAATCTTAACACCATCAAAATAAATTTTGTACCCCAGAGAAGGTTCTCAGAGCTGGCCAAAAGAATTTTGGAATGGGTGAAGACTGGAAGAAAGTGTTATAGCTTAAACATTATGGAAAGATTTCCTACAAAATAGGGTTGTCGGCTTTTTAGTCAGCTCCAGTCTTCTAGCCCTCATCCATCCTGTGGCCCTTTGCTTGCCGATGCCATGGTTGCTTTTAATTTTGTTCAATGAGAAACCTACAGCAGGAACATGCTACTATGCACAATTGTAGGCTAGTTCTAGTCTTTTAGAAGAGTGCTCACCTACACATAGCCAAGCTGGTAGAGTTATTCAGCAGCTAGAGCTAGCCAGGAGAGGGTCCAAGCTCACTCTTTGGAGGAACTGGAAAAGGACAGTGGGTGCAGGACTGACATGTATGCCTGCTGTTCTAGTTCTGTGCATTACAGGAGGCCACTTTAATCTTCCTGCAAACAACCCCCCTCCTGCCAAATACACCTAGCTCAGCATTGTAGAAGCTGGATGTGGTTGCAAAGAGCTTCCAGCAAGTTAAATTCCATCCACATTAGCAGCTACAGGTAAATGAGCACTTCGTTGCCACGCAAGCTTTTGGTTTACCTCTGTGGGCAGTTCTCCTCTCTGTAAGCCTGGGAAGCACAGGCACTACTACAAGTCCCACTGCTAGGGACTATGATGAGGCTCCCAAGGGGTTGAAGAGTCTGGCTTGAAGTGGGCATGTTGCCTGAGGAATCCAGAGGGCCATCTGCAAGCAGAAACAGAAAGGTTAATAATACTTGCTTCAGACATGGACAGTGTGAAGACTTCGCCATTGTTCATGTGTTCTCCACTGGGACCTGTGCCTCAGACTTGCTTTTGGCCATTCACATCCTGGTGTTCATACCTGTTTCAGAGCAGCTTTTGCTCCCTTTCTTGGTCACGGGCTCCTGCTCATATTCTGAAGATGCAGCCTCTTCCACTCGGGACATCCTGCCCTTTGGAAGAGGAGAAAACAGATCGGGGAGAGTTCAGTGCCAGGCACAAATGATCACTGCCAGTTACTGTAGCTAGCAGGGAGATTTAGTTACTTCCCTTCACCCAGTGACAAGCCAAGGAGGAACACAATACTTGATCTCCTTCCCTTAACACCCTCCATTCTTACTCCTTTGTCCTCATTTAGCCAATCAAGTCAGCCTCTTCAGGAAATCCCTTAACAGACCTGTTAAATGGCACCATTTCCATAAGTTCTGTCTAGAAGGCAGCAGTTTAACACCCTAGGGTGCTACAGCTAAGGTAGCCCCAGCCCTTACTTCTCTGGACATGGACACTGGTCTCAGGGAGACCCCACGGCGGATTGTATCCAGCACTTCCTTCATGCTGTTCTGCTTGGACAAGACATGTTCATCTGCAGGATGAAAAGGTATGGTTAGACATGAGCCTTGGAGAGCTCTCTTAGAAGGTAGCTCAGGGAAAGTGTAGCCCCCAGTTCAGGGAAGTAAGGACCAATACAGGGGACAGAGCTGCTTCCCACAACACCTCCAACTCTGTTTTGGTGAAGCCCTTTCATCCACCCCTCCAGGAGGGAGACGGGGGCGGGGGGGGCTCATTCAGCTGGGCCAGGCCACATATGCCCAATTCAGATTCAGGATAGTTACATGTAACACTGACAGTGTCTCCTCCCCGCAGCCCCAATGCCCTAGCTGGTGAGAGCTAGCACAGGCTGGTGCTACACATACCACAGGGGGCACTTCCCTGCTTCGGTGGAGTCTGTGCCGCTGGCTTCACTGCTGACTTCTTGCTCATTTTAGAGAGGAGGAGTCTGGAGAGAGAGAAAAAAAGCATCTCATGCCTGAGCCCCTCATCCTTTGCACAGTTCCCCTCCCACTGTCATCCAGCAGCAATGCAGCATGGGAGCAGTGCTACAGCCCAGTCATGGCAGATGGTGGAGGAGGCAAGGGGAAAAAGCTATTTCTAGATCCCTGTGTGCTGGCTCAGAGTGCAGGTCTCTGCCAGGGTAGAGGTATTCTAGTGATGCCGAGTCCTTAGCACCACCTTCGGCCAGGGCCAACCACTGAGTAGCTGCTGCTACCAGGAAAAAAAAAGTCTTTGGTGAATGAAAGGTAAAGGCCAGACCCAGGAGATCTGGAAGGAGGGGAGATGGAACCTGTCCAGCAGGTATGCAATTATACAGCAGGATCTGATCTCTCAACTTCACAGCCCTGTTGCTTTTAAAGCCACCCACCCCACAAACAACTCTGGTACCACAACCATCAGAGCACTACCACTACACATCTAGCTAGTGCCACTGCATCAAAAGAGGCTAGATCTAGACTGTTCTCCGTGGTACCAGATGACAGAACAAGGAGTAATGGTCTCAAGTTGCAGTGGGGGAGGTTTAGGTTGGATATTCAGAAAAAACTATTTCACTAGGAGGGTGGTGAAGCAGTGGAATGGGTTACCTGGGGAGGTGGTGGTGGAATCTCCTTCCTTAATGGTTTTTAAGGGCAGGCTTGATGAAGCCCTGGTTGGGATGATTTAGTTGGGGATTGGTCCTGCTTTGAGCAGGGGGGTTGGACTAGACCTCCTGAGGTCCCTTCCAACCCTATATTCTATGATCACAGCCAAGTGCTCACAGGAATGTCCAGGTGTCTCCTACAGCCAAGTGTCCTAAATCCAGAAAGGTTAATCTTCACTGCAGAGTTAACTCGAGTGTTACTCCTAACTTGACAGGCACACTCTAGACAAGAGCGATGGTGTTTCTAACTGGAGTTGGCTGGTCCAGTTGGGTGAGCAGCACTTACCAGTTACTAATGGGACCATGTGTGTGGTCATGGACTAGCACCACTCAAGTGCCACCAGTGGCAAGGCACTGCAGGACAATTCCCCCACTCCTGGGCACCCAGGACGACAGATTTTTTTCTCCCCCCACAACTGTTCGGGAATTCATGGAGCAGCTCAGCCTACTGCAGAACTAGAACCATGGGATGTTTCCCTAGAAGTCTTAAGGCCATGAGCGAGTGGTATTGCCAGTGTGGCCATTATAGTCACAATCAGAATTCCTCCTGGCTGTACTCCCACAGTAGACCTAGGAGTTCTTGAAGGCATTGAAGGAAGCTATTTTCCCTCACCATAGCAAGGTCTGAGGGTGGTACATCATGAAAAAGCCTATTTTGCTTCTAAAGTCATGAGCATTAGTTAGGGAACATCTCCCAATGCTGATAGAGCCCAGGTGGCACAATACCCTTCCCCAAGAGGGCTTAGGAACCCTGGACTGTGAGTTGTGACTACATCAGCATCCCCAAGGCAGTGATCCAGCCAGGATGGGGACTTCAAGTCCCAACATTGCCAGCTACACGAGGGACCTGAATAGAGTTTGGCAAAATATGTCAAAGTTTGTCAAGTGAAAAAATTCAGATTTTGCAACAGAGAATTTAGAATTTATTTTTTTTTAAGCAAAATCACCACAAATTTCTAGAAAAAAAACCTAAGTGTTTGTTTTTCAGTTTTGAGTGACTGTTTTGGAACTCTTATCAGAGGAGTTTAAAGATGAGAGAAGTCAAAACTCAAATACTGCAGAACAAAGTTCCGGGTTTTAAATTAGCTCAAAGTTCCGGTTCAACTAAAAACCAACTCTTCAGTTCACTGGCAAATCCAAAGACTCAGTTCTCTGCAGAGTTGTAGGTCTGAAACCCGGGTGGAAGGTGCAATTTAGAGTCTTCCCCCCCCCACTACTCCTGACACCCATTTAGTCATCCCAGCCCCACAGCCGGGTTTATCTCTAGGGTTTGAGTTTGTTGTAGAGTTGTCCATCTATACCTATCCCTTCATAGTGATGAGAGAGTTGTCACAGGTCTTACCTGATGGAAGAAAGTTGCAGGGGAGGGGAAGGTGATGGTGGAAGAGACTGAGGAGCAGAAGCCAATAGAGCTAGGGTGGTTGGAGAGGGACCCTCAGCCTGCAGGCGCTTCTGCAGAACAGCAACTACAGAGGGGGAGAGGGAAAGAAACATTCCATTTAGTGTCAATGTTGGCATCAGCAAAGGACAGCTCTGGATAGTGGTTACACCAAGGGCATGACAGTTAAGTACCCTGGATACAAGTCACTTGACTTGCCTCCCAGGTGTGTAAGAAAAGGGGGAGATTCACCTCTCTCTGAAATGCTTTGAGCTTCCATATATAGGTGTTTGGCATGGTCAGTGTGGTCTCCCTACTTCCACCCCCAGATGGACAGCAAGTTTGGAGCAGCTTTTGTTCCTGGCCACACTCCAGCCTCCTTTCCCACAAGGGAGTATTGCTCCAAGCTGGGAATCAGCCATATATGTGGTGCAAAGAATTTCACACTTCCCCACACCTCTAATGCATCACACACAGGGTCCTTACTCTCACGCTTGAGGTCCTGGATGCTCTCCTCAGCCCTCAGAGCTCTGCACTCCAGCTCCTGCTTCTCTAGTAGCGAGCGCTCCAGGTGCACCTGCAGCTTCTCACCCAGGCTGGGCTGGACAGAGTTATGCCACTCCACCTGTACAGTGCGAGGGGGTCAGGGAGAAAGTTCAGTCATCAGAATCCAGACCTTCTCAATGCTCCCATGAGAGCCTAAGTGTCTGCCTACCTCTGGGCACATGAGGCGCTCCAGCTCATTCACACGGCAGGACAGCTGTCTGGTCCACGACTGAGAACATTTCAGTTCCTCCTCGAGCTCTGAATTGAAAGATCCAAGTCACTGAAGACACTATCCACATTTCCACAACACTCTCCATTAACGTGCTTACTTACTTTTGACTGTACACTCCAGGATACAATGAAATGCGGCCACTTCTAGAGCAGAACATGGCAGCTGTTTAGATCACAGCAGCAGTGTTAGTCAGGAAGTGAAGATTACTACCTCTCACACTGCAAGGGGGGGGAATTTAGGCAGAGTTATCTAGTTGGGCCAAGACACTGGCCAAGTGGTCATAGCCTTATCTTCACCTTATGGAAAGATGCTACCTTGGATAGTGCCCCATCGTGAAGCCATGGGGCATTCAGGCCAGTTCTAGCACTGAAGTCACTGCAGCAGACTGCAACGCTTGCACACAGGAATGGTTTCCTGCAGCACATGCTCCATGCCCGTGCTTCACCCCCCTGCAGAACTGAGCTTACCATGAATGCGCTGTAGATAAAGTAGTTCAGCATTTTGATTTGGTGTTTCTCTGGTCTGAGGCTCTGCATGGGCAGGAGGAAGGGGACGGTCATGCTGGGGTCTCGCACTAGTCTGGAGTGGAGCCTGGCAAAGAGTTTTTGTATTACAGTAGCTCCTGAAAACACCCCCCCCCCCCGCACCCAAGTCCCATTGTGCAAACTGCTTTACAGAGGCCTGACCGACAGAGTTGTTCCATTGTAACTAGTGTTACTGTATACAGATTTAGTTAGATCGATGCCTTTGTCTTGTTCTATTGCGTTAGCTTAGATCAGTACATTTGCTGATACAAGCTAAACCAAAAGAATGAGTTTGAAACAAGTGAGATCAGGCACCAGTCTAATGAAAATCTGAGTTAAACCCAGGTAACTGTGTTTAGACAAGACCAGCTACATAGCAAGAGAAGTACCAGCCCTGAAGAGCCTACAATCTAAATAGACAAGCTAGACACAGGGTGGGAAGGGAATAGAGTGACCAAATGTCTTGATTTCATAGGGCCAGTCCTGATATTTGGGGCTTTGTCTTATATAGGTGCCTATTACCCCCCATCCCATCCTGATTTTTCTCACTTGCTGTCTGGTCACTCTAAAGGGGAAGAGACTTTCCCAAGGTCACAAAGCAGGCCAGTGCCAGAGATGGGAGCAAGATCTAGGTCTCCTGACCCCCAGCCCAGCACCTTATCATCCAGCCTAAAGCTTCCCTGGATGTTTTCCCTGGTGCATAAAGTAGGGCTTGGCAGTGAGAGCTGGTTGTATTTACACAACAGAAATAATGCAATACCCATCTGATATAGTGCCCACATCTCAAAGAGAGACATTTATCATAATCCCCCATTTTACAGATGAGAAAACAGAGGGGTGGGAAGTGACGTGCTCAAAGTCACAAGCTGGTCAATGGCAGAGCCAGGACCAAGTCTCTTGACTCCGAGTCCAGTGCTCAGTCCTCCAGGCTGTACTACTGTCTCCCATGCACTAGATTCAGTCCCAGCTACCCTGCAAAGTGGACTTAACCATATTGGGAAGGTACCACTGCTATAATAGCATGCGTCCCAGAAGGCAGGATACTTTGTAGCATAACCTGGATCAGAGAACATCTACACAAGTGAATAGCAGTCTGAGGAAAGAGAATCCTTGCATAGTCATGGCTAAATACAGCCAGTACCCATCAGATCAGAGTATGAAAAGGGGCCTAACTGGAAAAAATTCAAGAATGCAGAGGACAGAGAAGACACCCTGCTCTTTTTCCCAGCTAAGGTCATTTTGCATCTCTAGAAAACTCAAAAATACAGAGACCCAACCACCGCAGTATCAGTCTGGAGGATGATTAACTAAAGAGCCTAGCCTGGAACAAAAGCGGGAGGGGAGCTCAGGGTGCAGAGTGTTTGTTTTAAGCAACATCAACCTGATGAGTTTTGCATTTAAAAGGATGCTGGTAAGGCTCTGACGTTAACACCTCCCTAAAGCTAGCAGTTGTCATTTCCCCACCCTGCTTGCTAGTGACAATTTTCTGTAGGGCAACCGAAAATTCTCTGAAAGAACATTGGAATCGGTTTTAATTCCCCAGTCCCGGGCACTTGTTTCCCAGGACACAGAGTTAACCCAATATTGTTTTACCACTTCAATGATACCACCCTCTAGTGTTGACAATTTTGGTATAAAGGTGCTTAGCATCACTTATTCCTATTAGGGAAAGGGAATATGCTACACTGGTAACAGTACATTTATACCACTGCAACTGCATCCACACTAGGGGCTGTGCTCATATAGCTATTTCAGTAAATAGTCACACCCCCCCAAAATAGTTAAATCAATATAGAAGTGTGGAGACCAAATCTTCCACACAGTCCCACTGCTGAAAACAGGACTGCCTGTGAAGGAGAAGCAGTCAGTCGTCAGAGAAGATTTAAAGAAGGGGATGAAACTAAAAACCTCAGTTGCTGTGACATGAGTGCAAGACACCTGTTATCAAATCAAACTAGGATCAAAGCCTTGTGTACACAGGAAGGTTGCATTGGTTTTTAAAATAGATTAAGATAAACCAATTTAAATTCAGCCAGTGTCAGCTTCTGGGTAGACACTCTTATTTCAGTTTAAGAGCACCTCATTTTGGTTTTAGCGTAAGTCTATTTTTAATTGGCCTCAGCTAAAGTGAAATAAAAGTCTAGTTTAAACCCAAAACATCCACGCAGCCTTTTGCACCCGTTTAAGTCTGACACTTTCTCAGTTAGACAAGCCTTAAGTAACTACTCAAGGTACATGGGTGAATCAGGCCAAACCATGGACTAATACTGCCACTTAGCGGCTGTATTGGTTTGTCACTGTTTAGGATTCGCTTTGCAGTTTGTGTAGATTGTGTGGTTCAGACCTGACCCAGCCTCTCCAGGTGAGGATTGTGTTGGCGGATTATACTGAAGGGGATTGCCTAGGCTCCAGACTGAATGGCTATTTCACATTTTATTAATAGCTACAGCATTTAGTATTGTCAAGTAAGATCTCTAATATGAAGGTTTCTCACCACCACCTCCCACCTTTTGGGATTGCAACAGATTTTAAGACTCCTTTGGGCATCAGTCCATCTGGTGATGTTTCTGAGGTAGCTGGCTTACTACCTAGTTAGTTCTATTATCTTCTGGCAAAATAGCTTGTCATGCCAGTGGGCTCATTGAATTAATGCTATCTTCAGAACACTCATCTGATGCAGAAATAAAGTTTCCCCTCTTCTGTTTTACAGAAAAGTGATTTGTCCAAGGTCAAACAGAGGATCTGTGGCATAGCTAGAAACAGGGTCCAAGTCTCAGAGATTCCAGTCAGTCTTAACCACAGAGATCAAGCAATATCTTCTCCCAGCATGGGCACTTAAGTTCTCCTTGTTTCCTCCCTTCCCCCACATTTCACCCCAGAACATTTCAGCCAGAACAAAACAATTTGGCAACAAATTGGAGACAAGAGCCTTCCTTTCTCAAATACAAAAGAAAACTGTCCACTTTGAGGCCTAGAGGACCAAGCATACAATAAATATGAATCTCATTGTTTAGAGTGAGCAATCTTTAATAGAGTTAGGAACTGAAAGTGAATTGCCATAATTCACTACCTAAGCCTGGGGCTAGTTACAGTTTGTTTTCATATCAGATAAAAACTTTAGTATCTGCTGCAGAAAAGTTAGTTTTGGGAGTCCCCGCAGTACTCTAGAGTCTTCTACACTCACTAACTCAAGAAGAGGCATTCCAGCCAACAGAGAACAGGCTTTCAAAGCTACCTTAGGAATTTGGGTACCTAGTACAGTAGCTAACAGGCACTGGGGAATCTATGTGTCTAAGGCAGGCTTGAGCACCTCAGATTTATATGCTAAATTATATGACTTCACAAGAGCGCTTCCAGTCATTACACAGGCTGCTTCAGTGTTAAGTGGCTATTCTAAGCAAATAGACACTCAGACTAGAATAGTTCACCAGTGCCCCAAAAGCTGTCATTACACAAGGTTAGAATGGGTTATTTGGAGTCTTACCACCCCATCCTCTGGACACACAGGGCCATCAGACACACACAGTGGAGGTGGCTCCTTCTTCTGAGGCTCTAACACACCATCTAAAGAGGAGAGATAGTAACAGTTTCCCCACACACACTTCCACAGATATGGATACAGCCAGATCTCCTGTTAAGAAGAGCCCAGTACTAAAGTTAATGGGAATCAGATTTCACATGCCTAATGAAAGACAATATGCAGGAAAGGCAAGACCACTGTAGCAAGGGATATAAGAAGTTATCTTTATGCTTTACACCAGAAGGTAGCATGATCATTAATCTCATTTAAGTTACAGTCCAGTTTTTCAGAAGCTACTAGCTATTTTAGGTACCCAGTCAGACACCTTAAAACGCTTGACTTTTAAAAATTGCTGAGCACCCACCAAAAAAAATAAATCCACACACTTTAAAGGTGTCTCCAGTCAGGTAACTAGAGTCACTACCTACTTTCAAAAATGTTAGCCTACAGCTTTTTTCAGCAAGAAGAAAGTTATAGCAATGCAGGAGAGGGCTGGAGGAAAGAAAAGAGAAAAGAAGCTTCAAGTTGGGCATTTTTGCCCAAGTTCAGAATTCTAACAGCAATTAAAAAAAAAAAGAATTCAAGTTTCAGGAAGTTTTCATCCAGCTCTAGGGTTACTAGACTTGGAGCCCATTATCATGTTAAAGTCCTAGAGAACCATGACTGAGCAGATCATTTCACCAAAGAGAACCTACCACTAAAAATTTATGTTACACATTAAAAAACTAACCTTTTATACACTGGCAGCAAAGTACACTCTTTACACTGGTCCATAGGTGCCTGGAGGAAGCCATTGCTTAACTAAACACATAAGACATCCAACCCTGCTTCTGGATCACTTATATTAAGTCTGTGCCCCTTGGCCAAATCAGCAGGGCTCTCTCATTGGTGAAGCCACACCAATTCGTTAGTACCTCCAAGACTATCAGCAGCCAGCAATTAGCTTTAAAGGTATTGATACTGCTGCTCTTTTCTCACCCCCTATAAGGAAGGTGCTAAGTGACGAAAGGAAACGCCTTTCATCAGGCGGCAGCAGGCTTGTCAAATGAGAAACTATTGCAGCACATTGACAAATAGATCCTTGCAACCTTCGCCAGGCAAGTGAGAGTGACTGATTGACAGGGACCTCAGTTATAGCTTCTTAGTCACACTTAATTCCAGCCCATTCACGTTGACAGGGATTCTTTTATTTGTTTTTTAATGAACCTCACAATTCTGCAGAGATTTAAGAGCAGGTGCCTGGCTCCAAAACACTCCTGCAACGTGGATGTTTGCATAGCCTTCGTCCCGGCTGCTGCAGGGCTTTAGGAATCCCTTCTCCCAGCCTGAGCAGTGTTTTAAATCCCTTTTGCCTGAGGTCACTTCTGAACTTTGGACCCTCTCCTGTAATGGATGTTTCCAAACCAAGAACAAGCCTCAGGGTGCAGGCAGGTCCAGTCTCCCTTAGCTGGACAGAGGGTTTGCTCTGCTGCCATAATTTAAAGACGTTATTAAAGTGCTTTAATCACAAGACTTTCCTCTAGGGGGGATTGTGGCCCTGTGCTAGAATTCAGGAGGCTCCTGTTCAGTTCCTGGTTCTGCTTTGGAACAATCTCCATCTCATGATTTTTTGGACCCTGCCTTACGCTTGCTGAACGATCGATGATGGCAGTACTAGTGCCTGCGTGCCCTTGGGCAAGGCCCTGATTCCAAAGGTATTTAGACTCCTTTTGCTGAATTCCATGGAAGTTAGGAGCGTAAATACCGTTGAGGGTCTAGACTCTAATCTCTCTGTGCTTCAACTTCCTCTCTGCCCACCCTTTGTCTGCCCTGTCTATTTTGACTCTTTGGCATGCACACACAGTGATTGTCTCTTACTAGGTGTATATACAGCACCCAGCTCTATGGGGCTCAATAGGAGGGTACAGGAAATATGTGGCAGAGCTGGAACTGACTCCAGACTTTCTTAGATGCAAGCCAGTGCCTCAACTACAAGACCATTCTTCCCCCTTTCCATCAAAGGCCCACATGATGCTTTACAAAAGGGAGTCAAGTATCAGGGGGTAGCTGTGTTAGTCTGTATCCACAAAAACAACAAGGCGTCCAGGGGCACCTTAAAGACTAACATTTATTTGGGCATAAGCTTTCATGGGTAAAAAACCTCACTTCTTCAGATGCACCTGAAGAAGTGAGATTTTTTACCCACGAAAGCTTATGCCCAAATAAATCTGTTTGTCTCTAAGGTGCCACCGGACTCCTTGTTGCTTTTATAAAAGGGAGTATCATTTTCATTTTACAAATGGGGAAACTGAGGCATATAGGCATGACATTAACCAAAGTCACCCACTGAGTCAGAAACGCCTTTCTGCTGGCTCTTGGCATCCTTCTCTGCTATGCATATTGTCTTCCATTTTTCTACTCCTCCTCTCCCCTTTTTGAGAACAGCAGGGAATGAATGAATGTTACTCTCATAAAGGTGTGCCTGAAAAAGACAAGATATACATCCAAGACTGGCAATGCAATTATAAATGCCATTTTCCTAGAGATAATGGCTTCTGAAGTGTCTTGCTGAGGGAAAAACACATATTTTCCAATAATTAGTTTGAACATTTAAGTGACTTTAAAAATATCAACTAACTCCTTCATCTGCTGCAAGGCCTTGTTGGATTCCTGTATCTCAGTGAATTTCAAAATGGAATGACTGTTTGATGTAGAGGAGGAGACCTCAGGGAGTCCTGGGTTTTATCCCTCAAGCCAAAGGAAACTTTATTTACAGGAGATGGCTGTCACAGCAGCACTGCAGAAGTTGGGGAAACTCCAGGCATGGCCCTTAAAAAGTGTACTGAAGTGCAAGGGGGCACGGCCCTTAAAAAGTGAACAAGGGCTTATGTTTCAGGCTTTTTTCCTACTACATTCCCCTACTTTTTTCTTTTTATGGGGAGGATGTTTATGCATGTTTACAGTGGTACCATTTTAACTATAAAGTGACATAACCCTCTCCCCACATACACAGAGCAATTTATTACCTCACCCACCTTGTCTCTCCTATCCTGGGACAATATGGCTATAACACTACAAACTTATGGCAGTATAACATATTCCCAACTAGGGCGGGAAAAGCTAAACCTGTATAACTGGATCCACCTTAGAGGTTGTACCAGTGTAACAATGTCAGTATTAAACCCCCCCGCCCCAACAGTTATGGTACACAAATTGTGTAGATCCAGGTTCAGTTGCAGTAGCCTGGGGATCTGGAGTAGGGCCCATGGAAAATCCCTTATTCTGAAGCTTTACCCTCAGTTTGTGCCCCTTTCCTTTAGTGTATTTCTAATACATGCTTTCCTAAGCCTTTTCTGGTGCAAACTAACAATTGTAATGCACAAAGTTGCTGGTGCCATGCTATCCCACCCTTCCTGAAAACTGACTTCAGCCCAGACAGCAACTCACGCTTCCCACCCATTTTGCCTAGCTGAAGGATTAAGCCCCAGAGTTTATGGCCATTCAAATGCTCATGTTTTGCAGACTATATCACCCTAGCCAGGAGGCAGGATGAGATAACTGGCTTAAAGGTAGGATGAGTCAATCACCCACCTGACTTTCAGCAGAAACTGTTAATGCTAGTGACCCTGACACATTGTGAACTCACTCCACAGAGGAGTATGGTAAGGACTTGTGCTACGTTCATTTGCCTTTGGGATAGTGTACTCCCATAATGGGGTAAAGTCAGTGAATTGGGTATGTGGGGTTGTAGTCATGTTGGTCACACTATTAGAGAGACAAGGTGGGTGAGGTATTTTCTTGGCCCAACTTCTGTTAGTCAGAGACAAGCTTTTGAGCTACACAGAGCTGGATATTTCAATGAGACAAGGTGGGTGAGGCATTGTAGTGTCAGGACAGTTTTGGTGACATGCTAAAGTGCAGGGTTTTTTCCTCCTCCAGAGGCAGGTTTGTATCAATTGTGGGGCATGTAACACTAGCTCAATTCCACTCTATGGCCTTCTCTATATTTTCCCCACCGGCAGCAGCAACAATGGGGATACTATGGCAGAGCACAAGCAGCTCCTGCTGTTTTACCCACCCTGCCATCTAGACCCGTTCCGAGCTAGAGCAGCACTCCCAGCAGTGGAAGTGTTGGGGGGAGAAGGGTAGAGACCAACTTATTTGCTAGCACAACCCTCCACCTTTTGTTAATACAGCAGCAGAGCCCTGTAGACATGTAACAAGACACCTGCCATACAAATTTGAGTAGAGACCTCAGAAAATGCTCACAATGAAATCTGAAGGAAAGGCTTATACTGAACTTTGGTATCTGTCCTACCTTTATTCTGAGAAGAAACTGTCATGAGACAAATTATTTGCATTAGTGGAGAGCCATGAAGAAACCATAGTCATTGACTAGTGCTTGGCTCTGTGCACAGACCCAAGATGATCCAGGCAATTTTCAGAGCAGGTTTGGTTGTGATCCTGCCACTGGAAGAAAGCTAGGTGGTTGCTACCCCCTACTCCTTGCCATCTCCTCTCCCCTCTGTTAGATGTTGTCAGGAACCCAGCACCATAATATATGCTTCTCAGGAGGTCTGTACTTCTGTAATATTTTCCATTTTCATAAAACAATCATCAGTTCAAAAGCCACTATGAATGTTGGTAACTGAAGCTAATTCATTGACTGTATCTTATTCCCTTTTGAAGAAATGGCAGAAGAGATTTGGCCTTGGTTGCACAGGAAGATCCAGGAATAGAACCAGGGTCTGCCTAGTCCCATTCCTCTCCCCCTTACCATAAAACCAACCTCACACTCTAAGCTTCCAGTGTATTTCAGAAACTGGAAGATGGGCTCATGGCTATATGAGAGCACTGAGTCACTACAGCTAATACTGGGGACAGTTAGTCTTAAGTCTACACGTTAGACATGGTAATTATCCAAGTTTCAATGTCCACTGTTACATGTTTGTAGAATTAAAGATTTAATCCAGGGATAAATGTCCTCTAGGTGCAGAGCTATTTTGTGCCAATGCCTCTTTATGCACCAGTACCACCCCCATAACTGTAGTTGGGAAATGAAGGAGATGTGTGCAGGATCAGGTCTCATGTAAAATTTGCCTGCAAATGTGAGGAAGATTTGCTACAATTTTAACCAGTAGGTCTCAAGTTTTGTAGTTTAGCGTAGCGGATGTGTGTGTAAAATGGTTTCACTGGAATTGGGAGATATTCCTGCTGTCTATTCCAAATGACTTCATAGGAAAGCATCTTTTAACTATAGAGCCACTGAGACTTGATTTCTTCAACATTTATTTTTCATATTTAACTTATTCAGATATCACATTTTCTACATTAAAATATTCTCATGCTAACACCTTCCCATTCCCCCCTCCCCAAGAAAAATAGAATTGATACAGCTTTAAGATGGAATGCACTAAAGAAACTGCTATTGCACCCGAGTTACGGAGACCAAACAATAGAAAGTTAGACCTGCACAGGACAGAGCTGCAGGGCAACATCAGGGACAAGCTGAAGTCAGGGTATTCGGCACAGTTTAAACCATGTTACACCTCTGAGTTTAACACCTGTCTAGGCAGGTACTAATGTGGTTTGCAACTCATGCATGGATAGACAAAATAACTTGAACTGACCAGATTAGCCTGGAAATGGAAAGCAAATAAGGAACTCTAAAACCCTCTCTGCAGTGGGCTTTGAACCTGATTTAAAGTAATTCCAAGCATGGAGATACTGGCTGGGTTAGGAGTGTTTTGGAAACACTTAACTGTTTGGCTGGATCTAAACTGGCTAGCCAAATCCATATTTGGAAGGGTGATTTAAACCAAAGTTAAAACATGGTTTAAGGCCCAATGTCATCCAGAGAATGATTTAACACAGAATTCAAAATATCCTTTCATAGGTACCAAGAGTTGCCTTCTGCCCCTCTGCATCATTTCGTACAAGACTTCTAAATTACAAAATTAACTGGGGCCCCCCACAACACTACCAATACAACTGTATCTGGAGGACCTGGTATAAGGTTGTCTCCTATAATGGGATAACAGTTCAGTTTTGTACGGAGGAGAGTTTGAAGCTTTGGACAGTCTACAGTGTTGTACTATCAGGCGTTTGCATGATTTGGGACAGCGCTGGGCTTTAGCCCCTTTTCACATTTGTGATTTCTATATTTCAGGGAGTGGAATGGTTGGAGTAAGTTTCCTGCTTCTCCACCTTTTCCAAGGGGCAGGTCAACAGGTTGATTGACTCCCTAGTCCAAGATAAGGACAAAACCTATGATCCTCATATAGAGACCTACTGCTTTGGATCTCTGAAGAGGTAGGAATCTTGCTGTGCTACTTGGAAAGCATTATTTGTGCAAATGTTGCAACTTCATATATGCATAACTCTGGGGACAGCAGCAAAATGATCAAGGATCCCACAGCTCTAATTAAAGCCAACAGTGAATTGTGTTCTGGTATCAGATGTACACTGCCATGTAGCCAACTTTCCTCTTGCTAGTCTGTCCATCCATCACAATAGCAGGTCAGCACAGAGTGCCATCTGTTCTAGGCAACAGCACAGCAGCAGCACATGATCAGGCTGAATGCAGATGCTCTGGGCAAGAGGGGGGCTACCACTTGCTCCTTGGCTCCCCCTAAATAACTAGTTATATTTGTTCCTGGTTTAGAGACCAAGTGCAGCTTCTGGTAATCCCTCTCCTGAGATGATTTAAAGGAAGTCAGTCTAGAAGACATAATTATAGTAACTGCAATTACATACATCTATAAAGATAGGTGACTTTGAAGCTTCTTCCCCTCAGGAAATTTTACCAAAACCACTGAAGATCCAGGATTTGGAAAGAGATATTTTAAATTCTTATCAGCTTAACACATCAGGAACACTGGCACAACATGTCACTTATTCTTGGTTTTAATTACAGGAGTGACAAGTAAACACCAACACATGAAAGAGGAAAATAAACAGCCTTTCACAGAGTACAGAGCTAGAGATGAAGCCGTGGCTAGTGCTTTGCAGTGGAGTCTCGAGGGTAGAACTCTGCCAGGGTGCTCTGAGGAATTCTCTTTAGCATCTCTTTGGGGAAGATTCGCAGAAGCTGCCAGCCAATGTCCAGGGTCTCATAAACAGTGCGATTTTCATAAGGACCTGAAGAGGTAAGAGACTAAATTATGGGAGCAGCTCAGAGGTCCGTGTCAAAGACAAGACCTGGTCACTCCATGGTTTGAGTGCCTTGCAGAGTATGTCCCATATACTTTAGACATACTTACCCTGAGCTATGAAGTTCCTTTCAAACTTCTGCAGAAACTCCAGATAAAGAAGATCATCTGAGCTAAGAGCTTCCTCACCAACTACAGCCTTCATAGCTTGCACATCCTTTCCAATAGCATAGCAGGCATACTAGAAGGGAGGGGAAAACAGGGGAGAAAGCAAGATTATGAGGCGTTTGACCTATGTTACAAGGAGTGCCGTACAGAACCAACAGTGTACTGGGTGGATAGGACAACAGAATTTGGGGCTTTTATTCCAGAGTCTTTATGATTTTAAAGAGAGCTGAGGGATGGGGAAGCAAGAAACAGCATGACATGGCCCAGACACGACAGTTTTGGGTGCAGTGTCAGAGCCTTAGAGTAAGTTACTTAAGGAACAAAAATTAAAAGTTGACTAACTGTATATACAGCATCTGCTGGATAATATGACACTGCACAAAATACATCAACAGGGTGGTTGGTGTGGAAAGATAAAGCAGCATTTGGCACAATGAGCCTGGAAAGAACTCCACAGACTATTTATTGGTACATTAAGAGCCTACATATTGTCTGTGCACAAAGCCTAGTAACTGAAAAGGGCTTGTAGCAGCAGACCAAATGGGAGGAGTCTGTCACTTATAGAACAGATTTGTACAAAGGCTATCAGTGGACTACAACAGAATCTCAGCTTTAAGGTGTGAAGCGGCTTCAGATTTGAAAGTGCTAGCCAGTCTGATCCTTTTCAGGGTGCTTGACAGACGCAGCACAGGTGTATGTACAGCTCAATACAGATTCCACATAAGAAAGGTAATGCATACCAGCTGGTTGGACACATCTGAATGGTCCTTCCTGGTCATACCCTCTCCAATAGCAGACTTCATCAGTCGAGACAAGGAGGGTAACACATTAATAGGTGGGTAAATCTTTGGGAGGAGAAAAGAAAGTTAATGGATAACACTAAAAAACACGTGGAAGCTCAACATTATTGGTTAGTTACATGAAAGTTTTCTTCCTACATGTACCCTACAATCTGTTCATAGTATAGAGACTTGAGAGAAAGTTGGTGACATTCACACTACTGTTCAAAAAGCCAGTAGCCTGGTATCTGCTGCTTCTAGCACTTCGATGTATTCAGTGTTGTGAGTTTGCATGTACCAGCACCAAAAATTCATAAATATGGTTTCTGCAACTTTGTATTAATTCAGATACAAACCACTTCCTAAGAGCTAGCTCATGAAGATTAAAGTTCTCCTGAGAATGGAAAGAAATAGCACAACCTGGAAAGTCTGAGAAGTGGTCATTTTGGACTGGCCCTCAAGTTCAGGAGGGGATTTGTAAGGAAGGGATTTGTAAACCTACAAAGAGGATCTTTGTAATCTGTTATCATTGCAAAGTAAACTTAGCAAGAAGTCAGAGTGGACAGCTTACACATGGCAAGTAATTCAGACACTCAGTTCTATTAAACAGGCAATTGCTTTTAGACCTACAGTCTTCAATCTATGGCATCTTCTCCCCCAGGGCTGCCTACTTCTAAAGAGGAGGACCTGCAACCTCAACCAGACCAGTATTATAAAAGTCCTTCCTCTAATATCTTTTGTCAGAAGAACCAGCCAATAGTTAGTTTTAGTCTGCATTCTTCTAAGAACTTTGCATGTAAGATTGCTCAGAGGTGTGGTACCTACTTGTCTGTTGTGCAGCTGCCTATCCACGTAGATCTGCCCCTCAGTAATGTATCCAGTCAAGTCAGGGATGGGATGAGTAATATCTGCAAGAGGAAGTGGTTTTATGTTAAGTTTTCAGACCCTGCTTTTTATATTGCCAGCCAAAGCCACTCTGATGTGTCAGCTTTATAAAAGCTGTATGAACAGCATATTTTACTTTAAATACCATAATAATCTAATGTAATTAGTATGCCATTTAAAATGCCTTGAAGCTAATTCAAATACTGCACATAAGAAAGCAGAGGATGACAAAACAGTCTTAACTAGGTAGAAATACATCCACTAAGGAAAGGGACGAAATGACTTGATAAAAGCCACCAATAGGCTTGTTAAACCAATGTAAGGGGCATTCTAAAATCTTAGGCAGCACTGCCATTACTAGAAACAATGCAATGCATTATTACAGGGACAGTCTGTTCTGTACGTCATCTTGAAATTGCTAGTTACCCAATTGCTGGACACATGCAGTTGCTTTACCATGCAAAAGATTGAAAGGGAAAGTCATCTCACCTTTGTGCCTCACTGCCCATTTGATAGATGGTATGATACTTCATATACCTCAAGAGTGAGGAGAACTAAAGTATTTTGTATGCGAGATGCTATTGTGCATATTTTTTTTCCCCAAAACTCTGAGGTGATCCAATGCTCTTAATACATGATCTCTCCAACTGGTTCTCGAGGATGCTGAAATTAGAGTACTTCTAACTCTTTGAAACATCTCTTGAGCCTGATGGGATTTGGCCTGACCATATAAGAGCACTAGAAACAAAGTGGATGAAGTAATACCTTGTACTGGACCAACTTCTGTTGGTGAAAGACAAGCTTTTGTGCTTACACAGAGCACTTCGGGTCTTCAGAGCGGTGCATAAATTCAAAAGCTTGTCTCTTTCAAGAACAGAAGTGGATCCAATAAAAGATATTGCCTCACACCTTATCTAATATCCTGAGACCAACACAGCTACAATACTGCACACACAGATGAGCACCTCAGCTGTAGGACAGATCTGATTCCTTTGAGATGTTATATGTTGCACAATAGGATGGACACGTTTTTACTGTTAAGGTACAGCTTCTCTTCTTGGCCAACACTGAGGTTGCAGATCTTTATCCAAAGTCTAAAGGAGCTCCAGTACCCAATAAGGGGAAGGAACTTAATGATTGTAGAATCTCAGGCATTGGAGATTAAGAGCAGGTTGGACAGACTTGTCGTAGATGGTCTAGATAATGCTTGGTCCTGCCTTGAGTGCAGAGGACTGGACTAGAAGACCTCGAGGTCCCTTCCAGTCCTATGATTAAAACTAGCAACTCCAGCCTCCTGACTAGTATGAATCAGGCATCATGTGATTATCCTCAATCAATACCCTCCCATGGAATGCACACAGCAGTAGCGCTAAAACATCCAAGAACTACATGACACAAGTAAGTGATGTTACATGCCCATATGTGAAAAGCAGATCTATTCCCAGGGAAAAGCAATGCCCAGGACTCACCATCATTGGGCATAGTAAGAATAGGAATCTGAGTAATGGAGCCATTCCTGCCTTCCACACGTCCAGCTCGCTCATATATAGTGGCCAAGTCAGTGTACATGTAACCAGGGAAGCCACGTCGGCCAGGCACTTCCTCTCTAGCTGCTGAAACCTGCAGGCAATTCAGGCAAAGTTACTCAAAGCTCACCACAGAGTACAGGCACAACCACCACAAAGTCCACCACCGCATCCAATAAAGTTATATTAATAATTAACAGGACCTGCCACATGGTGGTGCCAAAATACAGCTATTCAAATCCTCTACAAGAGAGCACCCACAAGCCAGGCATGAAGATCATTCCCTGTGTAAAACAGATCCTGTAATGCTGATCAGAAATTGACTGCAAGGTTAACAAGGAACTACTGAACCAGTCTCCACTACAAATGAATTATATATCCAGGCAGACAAGCCAATTTTGCAATGCTTTATGACACAGTTCTGGCTAGTTTCAGAAGCCTGAGAAATGCAGAAGTAGCTTAACCTTGCATGCAAACACCAGTAATTTTTATACGTTTTCCCACTAGAGCTATAAGCAACTGGATAAATTAGTTTTGAAACGGGAGATTCCTGTGCACTGTTATTTCTGACCCAGCCCACGTTACAGGTGTCTGGTTTAACATGGAATGTGGAAAGTCAGCGGTATGTACTGTCCATGCCTGGATCTAGACTAACTTGTTAGGAATAACTTAAAACCTGACAGACTAGCTTTTTTAAATGAATTATGTATCCTTCTCAAAAAGGACTGAAGAACAGCTAGATGTTTGCTGAATAAATTACTCATTTTATGCTCCCAGTAGATCTCAGCCCTTTTTGGAGGATGCCTAACAGGCAGACACATTTATCTGCTAAACAGGAACAAGTACCTCTCGTAGAGCTTCAGCATAGGAGCTCATATCCGTCAGAATGACCAGTACGTGCTTCTCACACTGATAGGCCAAGAACTCAGCGGTGGTTAGAGCAAGTCGAGGGGTGATAATACGCTCAATGCTGAAAGGACAGAATGGCATGTTCAACACTACCCAAAACTTTGAAGTTACAACTGCATATACTGAACAGCACAACTCAAAAGTAAGAGGGGAAACAGGTTAGGAGCCCTGTGAACCCTCAATATACTAATTGGAATGCACATAATTAGTGACCAGGTCTATAGTATCTCAGAGCCTACTGTCACTAACACAAGATATTTGACAAGCCAGTAATGTGACTTCTTTTAAGGACAATGGAACAGATGTCTCGGAGTGTTGTGGAAGCTCCTTCATTGGAGGCTTTCAAAAGAAGGCTGGATAGGCATCTGTCTTGAATAGTTTAGACAAAAATCCTGCATCTTGGCAGGAGGTTAGACTAGATTACCATTATGTTCCCTTCTAACCCTATGATTCTAAGGTTCTCAAAACCAATTTCCAGCAGCTTTTGGACACCATAGTGACATGTTTCCAGTGCACCAGTTCTCCACATTTCTGGCTGGGAAAAACATCCATTTTACCTACTTACGTTGGATCATTGGCCAAGTTCAAGAACAGACACACGTTGTCCATGGAGCCATTTTCCTCAAAGTCAGATTTGAAGAACCGAGCCGTTTCCATGTTCACCTAAACCACAATATCAAGTAGTCATTTGCAAACAGGGAAACTGTTTTAAATAACTTACTTTATATAATCGGAATTTAAAGATTGGTTCAGAGCTGGCGCAAGCCTTTAGTATCTATACTACCAGCCCATCCTTTCAGTCAACCTGTGACTAAGAATAAAGTTGGACAGTCTATCCATAGTGCAATATATTGTCAAAGGAATCAGCGCTCAGGACCAAATGTGGTAGGAGGGGTAGAGATGAAATCTCTTGCCTTATTCATGACCAAGCCTAGTCAGGTGAAGACAATTGTCAACCGAGGGGGAGGAACATGAAACAATCCTCTGACAGTCAGATGTCCTGCACAACTCCAGAGAGATCTAGCTTGGATGCATGTGCATTGTCATCCTACCATTCAAGTAACTGTGATATTGCTCTTTAGAAAGCACTGTGCCAAGAATTTGGAGTGAGACCAAAATGACAACAATTCTGCCTCCACCTAATCTGAGAATGTGACAATGCAATGACACTACAAAACAGATGCATAATATGTTAAGAAACAGAGCGTTTAGATTTCTCAGCAGGATGGCTTGCTACAGACAGCAACAGAATATCCTGATACATTAAAGTTTCCCCTTCAATTGTGGTAGGAGTTGCAATCTGAGCAATTTACACAGTTAACTAAGTTTTTAAAAAGGCAGTGCTTAGGATCATTTAAAATGTTCTCCTCTTGTGTTCCAATTACAATGGAATCACCTATTCTTACAGATACCATTCTACCCCATGAAGCATTCTCCCATCAGACTTTGACAGGTAGACTTATCAGCCTGGATAATAGTATTGCTTTTACAACAGCATAGTACAGACTGACCTAAAATGTGACGAGTACCTCTAAAAAATTATGTTCTCATAATTCCAGTGAAATAGCAAACTGGATTGATTGATCAATCTTATTCAGTTCTGAAAGTATTGGAAAGAAACCACTTTTATGATGTACCTAAGCATAATGGTACTTACACCCATAGCAGCAAACACAATGGCGAAGTTATCTTCACTGTAGTCCATCACATCTTTGGATTTCTTCACTAAGCCAGCCTGGCGACATATCTGAGCCGCAATCTGAGAGGAATGCAGAAGGAGCTGCATAAGTCTACTGTAGTAAGTTGCACATTTGTTTATCTACTGTACAGACTAACAGTACAGAATAAATCACTTTTTGACATGGATAAATACAAATGGTCTCCCAGAACTTTGCTCTGAGGCCAAAAGCAAGAGAAAACGGACAGCAGAAAACTGGTGCTAGAATAGGAAGATTATGTAGTATCTGGCCAATCATCATTTGAGAAGCAGCATCTTGAGAGAGCAGGACTTACTCTGTTTTAAAGCTTTGTGTCAATTTGTGCATATTTTACACACACAAATATTCTTAGCGTCTCCCCACCTGTAACATCACATAGCTCATTTATTTTAAATTCTTTGCACTGCAGAACTGAATGTCTCCAGCAGCTAGTTTTCCCCAAGGCTGTCAGAGCTCCATAAAAGCACCCACCTCATTATGGGGCAAACCAGCAGCAGAGAATATGGGAATTTTCTGTCCTCTGGCAATGCTGTTCATGCCATCTATTGCAGAAATGCCAGTCTGAATCATCTCTTCTGGGTAGATTCGACACTGAGGATTGATTGGTTGACCTATTGTATTTTCACAGAGAAGCCGCCACATTATTTATCTAACTTTAACAATGCATAGATTAATAAAGGTTTCAAGGCAAGGTTTCAAAATAAGGCTACAAAAATGCACCGCATTTAGAACCACAGACACTTTAGCTCACCAGACACTTTTGGTTCTAGTTTGAACTTAGTCCATTGACTTTTTTTTATTGGTCATGAGATCATTTATCAGTTTGGCATTTTATATGCATGCAGACAAAAAGGATAGGATACGGTCATCCTACTCCTTGGAGGGAAATTAACACCCTCTTATCTTTGGGGGAACGTTACCACAAGCCTATTATAGTTAGCACTATTAAGCCATTTAACCAAAGCACTCTCCCTAATTAAGAACTGCCATGCATTACTGTAGGAAAAAAACAGACCACTTGCCCTGTGGGCCCATCTTAACAGTTTATGAACAACTTCCTGATGAGTTACTGGGCACTCAGTACTTTGTACGCCTTCTGCATGATTTTAGGGCTATTGTTTCATTTGCAGAGGCCTCTGAAAAGTGGCTTGTCACTGCCTTTTGTGTAGAGTACATAAGGGAATTCAAGTCAAAAGTCAGCCTCTTGCTTCCTGCCAGAAATGGGTACCATGAATAGTTTTTGAACCAGAGGTTCAAACTGAAAGGAAGCTTACTCTTTATATCTGTGCAGCTTCAGAGCACCCCCTGATCTTCTCTCTGCTTCAGCCAATCGACAGATTAACTGAATTGTCTCAAACCTTCTGGTTTGGGAGAGGATGCATAGAGGCCATCTCTGTCATCCCACTTTCCTCTATTTCTCTGGCATCACTAGTGATTTACTCAGTAAAGTTCTAAATACTCTTCAGCAAGCCACTGTTTTCATTTATGCTGCCAATTAGCATTCATATGTTCAGTTACAAGCCTGTCACTAAGATTACTCAAAAGCAGAAAGCAAGATTCATGCTACCAGAAACCAAAACAGATTAAAAAAAACATACCCATAATGTCCAAGTAATCTTCAGCCAAGACAATGGGACCTCTGTCAATAGGTTTTCCTGATCCATTAAATACACGACCTGCAAAAACAGTAACAAGATTATGATATGAACAGGACAGTAGTTACCTAGTTGTTTTCCCATCTGCAGTAGTATTACATGAAAATAAATCTGTTCAATCCAAAGAGCAAGATCTAGTGCATACCAAGCATATCCTCAGATACTGGGGTTCGGAGAATATCCCCAGTAAATTCACAAGATGTTTTCTTAGCGTCAATACCCGAAGTTCCCTCAAATACCTGCAATATATCAGAAGAGACACCAGGTGAAATGGATAAATGTTCCTTTAGTATAGGTAGATAAAAACATTGTGCAAAGAGTTATAACAGATGGGATGGAAATATACAAGGTCAGTGATTCTCTAACACAACAAGCAATGGATTAACCAACAAGCAGCAAAAGCAAGGTAGACCTGTGTAATAAAGGAATTTCCAAGACCATTTAGAAACTGTTCATTTGTACAGGTATGTATAGAAAGCAGCATTGTATAAAAATATATTTTACACATGACCTGTAAAAAGAAGTTGCCAAGAATGCCAGTGGCTATCAGGGATCACGTCTTTAAAATTTAAGATCATTTTCTTCTGCCTACACAGTAAAGCTCTTCAGGTAAGTAGGAATACAGTGGTAACTATTAACAGCTGTTTTGAGAACTACACAGAGCTGTGTCTCAAATGCATTGTAAAGCTTCAGTGTATCTACATTGTGGTGGTACATGCTGCATGGAGAAGATGGAGTATGACTCTTGCCTTATGTCTACAAGACCCTATTGTGATTAGACATTTACTTAATTTTTAAACAAAAGCAAAAACTGAATGTTACTCAGGTCCACCCACTAATTATTTCCACGTGTTTTTTGCATTTATAGTAAGTTTTGACTCAAGAAAGTTAAAAAGACTTTAGATTTGCCATAGCCCAGACTGATGCCCACTAAGGAAAAGTCTTTACAGTGAACTAGTAAAGTTCAGTGCACTAGTTTACCTGAACTACAGCTTTAGAGCCGCTGACTTCTAAAACCTGCCCACTTCTCTTTGTGCCATCAGGAAGTGTCAAGTGGACAATCTCTGCATACCTAGGAAACTAATGCAGAAAAAAATCTGTAAGACAGTGGGAAAAAGTTAAAATCCACAAACTAGAGCTACTACATTATCCATAACAGACTTAACAGAGCTCAAGACAAAAAGCTACCATATCTTTTACGGAATTCACAGTCAAAGGGAAACACCAAGGCAGTTAAGGTTTACTGACAAAAATGTAGCTATTTTTATGATGAGCTCCTTAATCTGAGCAGTAGATTTAGGAAGCTGGCAAGCAAAAATAAAACTTTTCTAAAGACAGCCTGAAACTGTTCTCTTGAGAAGAGTCTTCGTATTCTCGAACTTATTTGAAGCCATATGCCATTAGTCAAGCACAACAGAGATCCATGTTAAAGAGAAGCCAAGAACTCTAGCAAGGGAAAATTGTCTACCACAAGCAACACCAATAACCCCTGCAATCCTCCTATGAAACAGAAATACCCCTTCCCTTCTAACTCCCCCCAAATATTTGATAAACATATGCTAAAATTGTTTCCTTTTGTTCATGTATCCAATACCATGCACCAAGTACTTCACAAGATTTGAACCATTAACATTAAATTTGAGTTTGATAAAAAAGAATATTCATTAGAGTTTAGACTGTTCAACTGTAGCATCAGTTTCCCCACTTCTCTTCAAATGCAGAAGTATGAAAAGCACTGTTGCAGTCTTATAGTCCTTTCCATTTCACCCACAGGACATTCTTTCCAACTAGGGTGCCTGACAGCCTGTCCCAATGTCCTGAAGCAGTCTCTGCAGCAAAATTTGGCATTTAGCTCTGAGTGTTGAGAATATAAACAAGATCTTGTGTTTAAACTAGATCACAGGACCCAAGGAATGCAGAGCTAAAGACTCTTCAAATGTGTGTCTAAATCACAAGCCAGCTTTCCTGCATCTCACTCAAAAGAAGATTTAATTAGAATAATTTTTACCTTAACTTGATCCAAGATTACCAGTGGACCATTAACTCCTGATACAGTTTTATATGCTGAAATATAAAAGGTGCAAGTCAGACAATATATTAAAATCAGCATAAGCATTCTATGCTGAATAAGTAGTAGAACACCCACTTTGCAATGTCTGGGGATCTAATCTCCTCTGAATCTGTGCGACCTTCCATATTTAGTGGAAGCTATGTGAACAGAACAGCAAGTGCCATTACCTGGTAGTGGTGATTCTGTAACCAGCATTCTTTTATTTGAGTCCCTACTTGACCAATAATCTCAAGTGGTGTTGCAGGACGCTGTAGCATTGGAGAGGCCACTTATGACCAGAGAAAAGCCATGAGTTCAGAGATGTAAACCTACATAATATGGTCAAATTTAAACAGAAAACTATCTAGATGCCCTGTTCTTTCCATCGGATACAGTTCAATTCCCTATCTATCCTAAACTATTGTGTAATAGTACTGCATGCAGTGAATTAACTGCCATTTTAATTCATCAGAAAGGTAATCAATGTGATGCATACAAACATTTTATCAATTGGGAAAAGTCTAACAGATAAATACTATACAATTAATTGCAAAACCTTAAAAAGTTACTGATAGCAACCTTTGAAGTATAGGATAAGGAAAGGGAATGGTATGATGGGATAGCCTAAATTTTGGCAATTAATTGATCTTTGATTATTAGCAGTAAATATGCCCAATGGCCTGTGATGGGATGTTAGATGGGGTGGGATCTGAGTTACTACAGAGAATTCTTTCCTAGGTGCTGGCTGGTGAGTCTTGCCCACATGCTCAGGGTTTAGCTGATCACCATATTTGGGGTCCTGAAGGAATTTTCTTCCAGGGCAGATTGGCAGAGGCTCTGGAGGTTTTTTGCCTTCCTCTGCAGCGTGGGGCACGGGTCACTTGCTGGAGGATTCTCTGCACCTTGAGGTCTTTAAACCACCATTTGAGGACTTCAATAACTCAGACATAAGTTAGGGTTTATTACGGGAGTGGGAGGGTGAGATTCTGTGCCCTGCGTTGTGCAGGAGGTCAGACTAGATGATCATAATGGTCCCTTCTGACCTTAAAGTCTAGGAGTCTATGAATCTATAAGGGCAGTAGTAACTCACTGAGTGTTTGTCTTTTAACAGAGATCAAAGCAACAAGCAAACACTATATGCCATTATCGCAAGACTCAATCTAATAGTCATCTTTAACAAGAGCAGTAAAGTATCCTGCTTAGTGATGTCAAAATACACCCAAAAAATTCTGCATTACATTTAGTTTAATTTACACTCAGATGTGACCAGATGAGGAATCTCACTTGCTCAAAAGCTGCTGAACCTCAGAGCACCTACAATGCATTTGGGAAACATTTTCCAGCATACCATGCCAACTGCTGCTGGAAGGGAACCTTTCAGCACCATCTCATGAGAAGCTAAGGGACTGCACCATGAAAGATGGTGTTTCACTTTAGTCAGTAATCCAGAAATTACATAGTATTTACCACAGCTCATTTAAGGGGCACTGTCTCAAGTCTGAGTAGAGCCATGCACAGATGTCTGAAGTCAATGTTTTAGACAAACAGAGTAGGTCTACACTAAAAACACTGCATCAGAGCAGCTGCACAAATGCAGCTGTAGCACTTAAGTGAGGAAACGCAGATGGGGTAGGTAATCCACTTCCCCAAGAGGCAGTAGCTATGTCAAGAGACGCTCTCCTGTTGACATAGCGCAGCCGACAAGGGTTTAAGGTCGGTGTAACTAAGTTGCTCAGGGGTTTGGATATTTCACAGCTACTTCTGAACATTCCGGTGAGCACTAAACATTGACTCATGGGACTGTGGCATAAGATGAGCCCAACACTTTACAGGATGGGTTTTATTATTCACCTTGTAACTGGCACATCTTTTTGGTAGTAAGACATTACTATTAATGTGTAGAACATAACTTTGCACACGCTGACAATAGGAAATGACTTTCCAATCATGATTACTGTTATTCCACTAGAACCCTTATTACTCCCAAACAGGGCACCAGCGTCTGTGTTTAAGCTTAGCCTCACTTGATCTGTGAATACAGGAAGTGTTTGAGAGCCACAAGGCTCCTCTACCAGGGTCACAAGGGAAGACTAAGCAAGCGAGTAATCATTAATCAGTTACCACAGGGGGAAAAGGATGAGCAAGTTGAGCTATTTCTAGATTGGGAAAACAGACTAATATGACCAAGAAAAGAATGTTACCAGGAGCCATTAGTCTTAGGGAAAGATCACAAATCCCTTGTGGATACAAACAGGCTATGAAGACCTGGAAATACAGTGTAGGCCAGACAATGTGAGAGTTTAGTACACATTGAAAGATGTGTACCTAAATCATGTTTTTTGTATTATGTCAACAGTGTGATATTTATAGTGTTAACAAAGGTAACAAGAGTTTGCTGATGAACAAGCATAATAGTATAATCTTGAAAGCTTTTAACCTGGAGATGAAACAAATCAGACACTATACTATGTAAGCAGCTTATAGGAGCCATTCTATTACATTTGGATGAGAAGTCTAGCTCTATCTTTTTTACTTACAAGGAAATGTTTCATTTGTCCCAAGTTAGACACTTTGCGTTTCTCTGAACCGAACACTTCTCATTCTTGTTATGAGAATTAGAACTATTCAGTGTTTGTACCCAATGTGAATGGCACTTTAAAAAAAAATCTGGGTGAGGGTGGAGCCAGACATTTGCAAAAACAGGAGAGAACTATATTGAGCAACATTACATTTTAACTTGTGACAGTCTTGTCAGCACTTCCTCACTGATCCAGGGTGAAAAGTTCCCTTCCTAACATTGTCCATCAGTGAGATACCAGAGTCATTACATTCAACAGCATCAAATCAATTGGTATCACACAAGCAGCTTGGCATGCTGACTCCAAATCCCTGTTTTCAATAACATTTTAGCCATTCCAATGATGAGGTAGGTGGGTCACAATCAAATCTCAATGTAATATTTTACATATATAAAGACCCTTCTATCTCAAAGGATTCCAAAGTGTTACAAGCTATATACATACCGCACAAAAAATGCAGCCACATATGTGGTATAAAGCAGACAGCAAGTGCCCAGCAACAGAGGAAGGGTCACTCTGGGGGGAAAAATGCTGAAAAATCCATGCTGATTGATACATGACCAAGGGATCTTTATTGTCCATGCAGAGCAGACACACACTTAATTTTTAGAAAGTTTGTCCAAGAAAGACATTAAACTGCATGCAATTCTACCTTAGAAAGACAGAGCTAAGTTGATTAAGTTCAACCCCCAGGAAATAGAACAGGTGTTCCAAACATCCATGCTCAAACCACTAAACCACCCCATCTGGCTGTATCTTGGGCTTCCATGTCCTGTTCCCTTCTACTTTTGGATGAAGATGATTTTGTATGACTTTTGGGTCCATGGTTACTGATCTGGACTTCAGACTCAATTGAAATACTCAAAAAAGCAAAGGCAAAGAGGTTACTTATCTACATAGTCAGAAAATTCATGTTACTTAAGTACACAGGCTTTTTCACAGAGTTACTTAATCACACAACTTCAACTGATCTAAATCAAGAGTTCTAGCAAAAACACTGCTCCAATCAGTTTTGGCCTTCCTCATACCCACACTGCAGTAAAGGATTTAGAACTGTGAAATAACTGCCTAGTAGAATCACTATTTCCCCTTTTCCTCAACTTTCACAATTACAACAGTTTTAATGTACAAAATCACATACCTCCCCGCAATTTCACCTCACACTATTTACAGTAATATGTCCAGTTTCTGCCAGAAAACTGATCTGCGTCATGCAGGGAAATACAAAATAGTGTATAACTAGCAACTAGATGTATCCAAAATTTGACTACTATTAGCACAAAATTAAGTCAGTAGTCATACCAATTACAGTGAAGAAACTCCAGCTTCTGTATCCAGTAAAACATATGAGCTTATAGCAGTTGAGTCAATTCTATTTATGAAGAGCTTGTCAGAACCAAAGAAAAATATTCAAGTGTCCTTACTGATTTTGAATTAAGAATGAGCGTCTAACTTAGGGCATGTCTGCACTACAAATTTAAGTCAACCTATGTTGGATCGACTTGCAGCCAACGCAGTAATTACTACATGGCTGAGGTCCATACTACCCTCCTTCTGTCAGTGGTGTGTCTCCTCACTAGGAGCACTTCCTCCAACTGAAGAGGGGCAGCATTGAGGGCTGAAAGCCAGGGTTCTCAGCTCTGTTCAGCTCCCCATTGGGAGCCCAGCTGACACCCAGGCTTCTTGTTTCTCTGAAGCAGGGACAACTGTCCAGGCTTCTCACCTCCTTGAGCAGAGGGGCCAAGGTGGGAGCAGACAGGCTCTAGCTGGAGCCCACCACCAGCCTAGGCTTTCTTGTCAATTTCATGGCTCCAGCATGGAGTTGTGAAATTGACAAGAAATACAGCCAACAGCCAAAGTAAGTAATGCAGTGTGTACAGGGACATTGTGTCCCCCTAACTTCACCAAGGTAAGCCCTACGCCTCTCACAAAGATGGAGTTATGTCGGTGTATCAGGGTATCTACACCGTAAATTTACTGTAGAGTTTGGATAAATAAGTCACTTAAAAATATAAAGAAAACTGCAGTCATGATTAGCTATTAAGTTATATAACTCCTGCTCCAAACCACATTTAATACTTGTCCATATGTGTTAAAAGTCCTTTATTGTATGATACATCTTGCATATCTATGTAGTCAGTTTCACACTCCTATTAGGCTGCAGTGTAATCACATGACCTTGAAACAGATCAGGAACAGATTAGTCAACCCATAGGAAGAGCGATGTTTCACAATCCCTTATTGTCCTTTACTCAAGTAAAAATCAGGACAATTAATACTCCATAAGAATACCTACCATCACACCAGTTTAAGGATACTAACTAAGAGCAATATCCACCATCTGCCTGTTATAGAACCATTCCTGTTGAAATGGAAACTGGAATTTGTCAGCAGCCATATTCTGCACACAGAATGCTCCTGGTGTGGGTAACACTGCATAACCCCTATTGATGCTACTTCAAGGGGTTGTGCCCAGTAAATGTAGCCAACAACACAATCTTTTCCAATAGCCTCTATATCTTATAATTTTCATTTCATGGCTCATCTATGCCAAGAGTCCCATGTGGTAATATTACAAGGAAAACCCATTACTTGTGCAAAGAAGCCAGATAAAGCCCTCCAACTTTCCTAATTGTCTATATGGAGTAAGTGCTCTGTCCCCAATAAGAATCTGTACAGCTTTATCACAGACAGGGGAAGTCAACTCTACTATGCTGATAAACATCCAAAAGGTGGTAATCTCAGGGGGCTGCTCCCCAAATCCAGTCCCATCCACAAGGCACACCCAACTTCTGACTCTTATTCCTACACTATGCAAACCCAGACCCTGGAACTAACAGAGCAAGTGTACTCTGTGATACAGACCTACACTGGAGCCAAGCTGGTCTATTTCCACCCAGTGGACGCTCAAGCCCAAGACACTGGTCTGGGGAGAAGAGATGGATCAGATGACAGGACAAGAGATGGCTTGGAAGTACTGGGACCAGTGGGCACAGAGAGGGACTACAGCAGTAAGAATGGTCTGGGTACAGGGACAGAGGAGCAGATAAGGGCACCCCAGCCAAGGGGAACAGGACAGCACCAACAGACATGGGTGTGTGTGTGTCTAATAGACAAGAAAAATGGGGGAGCTCTCTGCTCTGAAATGCAGGAACAGGGGCTCAGGCCTAACCCACCTGCCTGGGATGGAGGGCGCATTAGCAATCAGAGCCTGGGTTAGGGATGCAGAGGTCACGAGGAACCAGGCCCAGCCTCTTATCCCCCCCACACACCTGGAGTGCAGTAGGGTCCCCCCCAAACCAGCCTCTTGCCCGCCCCCCACCACACACACCCCGACCCAGCCTCTTCTCCTCCCCCCCCCAGCCCTGGGGTACGATGGGGCTCCCTCCCCCCCCGGCCCA